>NW_027285038.1:0-264781 GCF_040894005.1 Engystomops pustulosus | reverse complement strand
ATCTATATACCGCGGGGTATAGTCACTGTATACAGATACCCATCACCCAGCGTTACATCACATATATACTGTATATACATCTATATACACCGGGGTATAGTCACTGTATACAGATACCCACCACCCAGCGTGACATCACATATATACCTGTATATACACTCTATATACACCGGGGTATAGTCACTGTATACAGATACCCATCACCCAGCGTGACATCACATATATACCTGTATATACATCTATATACACCGGGGTATAGTCACTGTATACAGATACCCATCACCCAGCGTGACATCACATATATACTGTATATACATCTATATACACCGGGGTATAGTCACTGTATACAGATACCCACCACCCAGCGTGACATCACATATATACTGTATATACACCTAAATACACCGGGTATAGTCACTGTATACAGATACCCATCACCCAGCGTGACATCACATATATACTGTATATACACCTATATACACCGGGGTATAGTCACTGTATACAGATACCCATCACCCAGCGTGACATCACATATATACCTGTATATACACCTATATACACCGGGGTATAGTCACTGTATACAGATACCCATCACCCAGCGTGACATCACATATATACTGTATATACACCTATATACACCGGGGTATAGTCACTGTATACAGATACCCATCACCCAGCGTGACATCACATATATACTGTATATACATCTATATACACCGGGGTATAGTCACTGTATACAGATACCCATCACCCAGCGTGACATCACATATATACCTGTATATACACCTATATACACCGGGGTATAGTCACTGTATACAGATACCCATCACCCAGCGTGACATCACATATATACTGTATACACATCTATATACACCGGGGTATAGTCACTGTATACAGATACCCACTCACCCAGCGTGACATCACATATATACTGTATATACACCTATATACACCGGGGTATAGTCACTGTATACAGATACCCATCACCCAGCGTGACATCACATATATACTGTATACACATCTATATACACCGGGGTATAGTCACTGTATACAGATACCCATCACCCAGCGTGACATCACATATATACTGTATATACATCTATATACACCGGGGTATAGTCACTGTATACAGATACCCATCACCCAGCGTGACATCACATATATACCGTATATACACCTATATACACCGGGGTATAGTCACTGTATACAGATACCCATCACCCAGCGTGACATCACATATATACTGTATATACACCTATATACACCGGGGTATAGTCACTGTATACAGATACCCATCACCCAGCGTGACATCACATATATACCGTATATACACCTATATACACCGGGGTATAGTCACTGTATACAGATACCCATCACCCAGCGTGACATCACATATATACCGTATATACATCTATATACACCGGGGTATAGTCACTGTATACAGATACCCATCACCCAGCGTGACATCACATATATACTGTATATACATCTATATACACCGGGGTATAGTCACTGTATACAGATACCCATCACCCAGCGTGACATCACATATATACCGTATATACACCTATATACACCGGGGTATAGTCACTGTATACAGATACCCATCACCCAGCGTGACATCACATATATACCGTATATACATCTATATACACCGGGGTATAGTCACTGTATACAGATACCCATCACCCAGCGTGACATCACATATATACCTATATATACATCTATATACACCGGGGTATAGTCACTGTATACAGATACCCATCACCCAGCGTGACATCACATATATACTGTATATACATCTATATACACCGGGGTATAGTCACTGTATACAGATACCCATCACCCAGCGTGACATCACATATATACTGTTTATACACCTATATACACCGGGGGTATAGTCACTGTATACAGATACCCATCACCCAGCGTTACATCACATATATACCGTATATACACCTATATACACCGGGGTATAGTCACTGTATACAGATACCCATCACCCAGCGTGACATCACATATATACTATATGTATCTATATACATCATAACCGGAGTATAGTCACTGTATACAGATACCCATCACCCAGCGTGACATCACATATATACCGTATATACATCTATATACACCGGGTATAGTCACTGTATACAGATACCCATCACCCAGCGTGACATCACATATATACTGTATATACACCTATATACACCGGGGTATAGTCACTGTATACAGATACCCATCACCCAGCGTGACATCACATATATACCTGTATATACATCTATATACACCGGGGTATGGTCACTGTATACAGATACCCATCACCCAGCGTGACATCACATATATACTGTATATACACCTATATACACCGGGGTATAGTCACTGTATACAGATACCCATCACCCAGCGTGACATCACATATATACTGTATACACATCTATATACACCGGGGTATAGTCACTGTATACAGATACCCACCACCCAGCGTGACATCACATATATACTGTATATACATCTATATACACCGGGGTATAGTCACTGTATACAGATACCCATCACCCAGCGTGACATCACATATATACTGTATACACATCTATATACACCGGGGTATAGTCACTGTATACAGATACCCACCACCCAGCGTGACATCACATATATACTGTATATACATCTATATACACCGGGGTATAGTCACTGTATACAGATACCCATCACCCAGCGTGACATCACATATATACCGTATATACACCTATATACGCCGGGGTATAGTCACTGTATACAGATACCCATCAACCAGCGTGACATCACATATATACTGTATATACATCTATATACACCGGGATATAGTCACTGTATACAGATACCCATCACCCAGCGTGACATCACATATATACTGTATATACACCTATATACACCGGGGTATAGTCACTGTATACAGATACCCATCACCCAGCGTGACATCACATATATACTGTATATACATCTATATACACCGGGGTATAGTCACTGTATACAGATACCCATCACCCAGCGTGACATCACATATATACTGTATATACATCTATATACACCGGGGTATAGTCACTGTATACAGATACCCACCACCCAGCGTGACATCACATATATACTGTATATACACCTATATACACCGGGGTATAGTCACTGTATACAGATACCCATCACCCAGCGTGACATCACATATATACTGTATATACATCACCGGGGTATAGTCACTGTATACAGATACCCATCACCCAGCGTGACATCACATATATACCGTATATACACTGTATATACACCGGGGTATAGTCACTGTATACAGATACCCATCACCCAGCGTGACATCACATATATACCGTATATACACCTATATACACCGGGGTATAGTCACTGTATACAGATACCCATCACCCAGCGTGACATCACATATATACCGTATATGCATCTATATACACCGGGGTATAGTCACTGTATACAGATACCCATCACCCAGAGTGACATCACATATATACTGTATATACACCTATATACACCGGGGTATAGTCACTGTATACAGATACCCATCACCCAGCGTGACATCACATATATACTGTATATACACCTATATACACCGGGGTATAGTCCACTGTATACAGATACCCATCACCCAGCGTGACATCACATATATACCGTATATACATCTATATACACCGGGGTATAGTCACTGTATACAGATACCCATCACCCAGCGTGACATCACATATATACTGTATATACATCTATATACACCGGGGTATAGTCACTGTATACAGATACCCATCACCCAGCGTGACATCACATATATACTGTATATACACCTATATACACCGGGGTATAGTCACTGTATACAGATACCCATCACCCAGCGTGACATCACATATATACTGTATATACATCTATATACACCGGGGTATAGTCACTGTATACAGATACCCATCACCCAGCGTTACATCACATATATACTGTATATACACCTATACACACCGGGGTATAGTCACTGTATACAGATACCCATCACCCAGCGTTACATCACATATATACTGTATATACACCTATATACACCGGGGTATAGTCACTGTATACAGATACCCATCACCCAGCGTGACATCACATATATACTGTATATACACCTATATACACCGGGGTATAGTCACTGTATACAGATACCCATCACCCAGCGTGACATCACATATATACTGTATATACATTTATATACACCGGGGTATAGTCACTGTATACAGATACCCATCACCCAGCGTGACATCACATATATACTGTATATACACCTATATACACCGGGGTATAGTCACTGTATACAGATACCCATCACCCAGCGTGACATCACATATATACTGTATATACATCTATTTACACCGGGGTATGGTCACTGTATAGAGATACCCATCACCCAGCGTGACATCACATATATACTGTATATACATCTATATACACCGGGGTATAGTCACTGTATACAGATACCCATCACCCAGCGTGACATCACATATATACTGTATATACATCTATATACACCGGGGTATAGTCACTGTATACAGATACCCATCACCCAGCGTGACATCACATATATACTGTATACACATCTATATACACCGGGGTATAGTCACTGTATACAGATACCCATCACCCAGCGTGACATCACATATATACTGTATATACATCTATATACACCGGGGTATAGTCACTGTATACAGATACCCATCACCCAGCGTGACATCACATATATACTGTATATACACCTATATACACCGGGGTATAGTCACTGTATACAGATACCCATCACCCAGCGTGACATCACATATATACTGTATATACACCTATATACACCGGGGTATAGTCACTGTATACAGATACCCATCACCCAGCGTGACATCACATATATACTGTATATACATCTATATACACCGGGGTATAGTCACTGTATACAGATACCCATCACCCAGCGTGACATCACATATATACTGTATATACACATCATATACACCGGGGTATTAGTCACTGTATACAGATACCCATCACCCAGCGTGACATCACATATATACTGTATATACACTATATACACCGGGGTATAGTCACTGTATACAGATACCCATCACCCAGCGTGACATCACATATATACTGTATATACACCTATATACACGGGGTATAGTCACTGTATACAGATACCCATCACCCAGCGTGACATCACATATATACCGTAAATACATCTATATACACTGGGTATAGTCACTGTATACAGATACCCATCACCCAGCGTGACATCACATATATACTGTATATACATCTATATACACCGGGGTATAGTCACTGTATACAGATACCCATCACCCAGCGTGACATCACATATATACTGTATATACACCTATATACACCGGGGTATAGTCACTGTATACAGATACCCATCACCCAGCGTGACATCACATATATACTGTATATACATCTATATACACCGGGGTATAGTCACTGTATACAGATACCCATCACCCAGCGTGACATCACATATATACTGTATATACATCTATATACACCGGGGTATAGTCACTGTATACAGATACCCATCACCCAGCGTGACATCACATATATACTGTATATACACCTATACACACCGGGGTATAGTCACTGTATACAGATACCCATCACCCAGCGTTACATCACATATATACTGTATATACACCTATACACACCGGGGTATAGTCACTGTATACAGATACCCATCACCCAGCGTGACATCACATATATACTGTATATACATCTATATACACCGGGGTATAGTCACTGTATACAGATACCCATCACCCAGCGTGACATCACATATATACTGTATATACATCTATATACACCGGGGTATAGTCACTGTATACAGATACCCATCACCCAGCGTGACATCACATATATACTGTATATACACCTATATACACCGGGGTATAGTCACTGTATACAGATACCCATCACCCAGCGTGACATCACATATATACTGTATATACATCTATTTACACCGGGGTATGGTCACTGTATAGAGATACCCATCACCCAGCGTGACATCACATATATACTGTATATACATCTATATACACCGGGGTATAGTCACTGTATACAGATACCCATCACCCAGCGTGACATCACATATATACTGTATATACATCTATATACACCGGGGTATAGTCACTGTATACAGATACCCATCACCCAGCGTGACATCACATATATACTGTATACACATCTATATACACCGGGGTATAGTCACTGTATACAGATACCCATCACCCAGCGTGACATCACATATATACTGTATATACATCTATATACACCGGATATAGTCACTGTATACAGATACCCATCACCCAGCGTGACATCACATATATACTGTATATACACCTATATACACGGAGTATAGTCACTGTATACAGATACCCATCACCCAGCGTGACATCACATATATACTGTATATACACCTATATACACCGGGGTATAGTCACTGTATACAGATACCCATCACCCAGCGTGACATCACATATATACCGTATATACATCTATATACACCGGGGTATGTCACTGTATACAGATACCCATCACCCAGCGTGACATCACATATATACTGTATATACACCTATATACACCGGGGTATAGTCACTGTATACAGATACCCATCACCCAGCGTGACATCACATATATACTGTATATACATCTATATACACCGGGGTATAGTCACTGTATACAGATACCCATCACCCAGCGTGACATCACATATATACTGTATACACAACTATAATACACCGGGGTATAGTCACTGTATACAGATACCCATCACCCAGCGTGACATCACATATATACTGTATATACATCTATATACACCGGGGTATAGTCACTGTATACAGATACCCACCACCCAGCGTGACATCACATGTATACTGTATATACACCTATATACGCCGGGGTATAGTCACTGTATACAGATATCCACCACCCAGCGTGACATCACATATATACTGTATATACACCTATATACACCCGGGGTATAGTCACTGTATACAAATACCCATCACCCAGCGTGACATCACATATATAACGTATATACACCTATATACGCCGGGGTATAGTCACTGTATACAGATACCCACCACCCAGCGTGACATCACATATATACTGTATATACATCTATATACACCGGGGTATAGTCACTGTATACAGATACCATCACCCAGCGTGACATCACATATATACTGTATATACATCTATATACACCGGGGTATAGTCACTGTATACAGATACCCATCACCCAGCGTGACATCACATATATACTGTATATACATCTATATACACCGGGGTATAGTCACTGTATACAGATACCCATCACCCAGCGTGACATCACATATATACTGTATATACACCTATATACGCCGGGGTATAGTCACTGTATACAGATACCCATCACCCAGCGTGACATCACATATATACCGTATATACACCTATATACGCCGGGGTATAGTCACTGTATACAGATACCCATCACCCAGCGTGACATCACATATATACTGTATACACATCTATATACGCCGGGGTATAGTCACTGTATACAGATACCCACCACCCAGCGTGACATTACATATATACTGTATATACATCTATATACACCGGGGTATAGTCACTGTATACAGATACCCATCACCCAGCGTGACATCACATATATACCGTATATACATCTATATACACCGGGGTATAGTCACTGTATACAGATACCCACCACCCAGCGTGACATCACATATATACCGTATATACACCTATATACACCGGGTATAGTCACTGTATACAGATACCCATCACCCAGCGTGACATCACATATATACTGTATATACACCTATATACACCCGGGGTATAGTCACTGTATACAGATACCCATCACCCAGCGTGACATCACATATATACCGTATATACACCTATATACACCGGGGTATAGTCACTGTATACAGATACCCATCACCCAGCGTGACATCACATATATACTGTATATACACCTATATACACCGGGGTATAGTCACTGTATACAGATACCCATCACCCAGCGTGACATCACATATATACTGTATATACACCTATATACACGGGGGTATAGTCACTGTATACAGATACCCATCACCCAGCGTGACATCACATATATACTGTATATACACCTATATACACCGGGGTATAGTCACTGTATACAGATACCCACCACCCAGCGTGACATCACATATATACTGTATATACACCTATATACACCGGGGTATAGTCACTGTATACAGATACCCATCACCCAGCGTGACATCACATATATACTGTATATACATCTATATACACCGGGGTATAGTCACTGTATACAGATACCCATCACCCAGCGTGACATCACATATATACTGTATATACATCTATATACACCGGGGTATAGTCACTGTATACAGATACTCATCACCCAGCGTGACATCACATATATACCGTATATACATCTATATACACCGGGGTATAGTCACTGTATACAGATACCCATCACCCAGCGTGACATCACATATATACTGTATCTTACATCTATATACACCGGGTATAGTCACTGTATACAGATACCCATCACCCAGCGTTACATCACATATATACCGTATATACATCTATATACACCGGGGTATAGTCACTGTATACAGATACCCATCACCCAGCGTGACATCACATATATACTGTATATACATCTATATCGCCCGGGGTATAGTCACTGTATACAGATACCCATCACCCAGCGTGACATCACATATATACCGTATATACATCTATATACGCCGGGGTATAGTCACTGTATACAGATACCCATCACCCAGCGTTACATCACATATATACTGTATATACACCTATATACACCGGGGTATAGTCACTGTATACAGATACCCATCACCCAGCGTGACATCACATATATACTGTATATACACCTATATACACCGGGGTATAGTCACTGTATACAGATACCCATCACCCAGCGTGACATCACATATATACTGTATATACATCTATATACACCGGGGTATAGTCACTGTATACATATACCCATCACCCAGGTGACATCACATATATACTGTATATACATCTATATACACCGGGGTATAGTCACTGTATACAGATACCACCACCCAGCGTGACATCACATATATACTGTATATACATCTATATACACCGGGGTATAGTCACTGTATACAGATACCCATCACCCAGCGTGACATCACATATATACTGTATATACACCTATATACACCGGGGTATAGTCACTGTATACAGATACCCACCACCCAGCGTGACATCACATATATACTGTATATACACCTATATACACCGGGGTATAGTCACTGTATACAGATACCCACCACCCAGCGTGACATCACATATATACTGTATATACACCTACATACACCGGGATATAGTCACTGTATACAGATACCCACCACCCAGCGTGACATCACATATATACTGTATATACATCTATATACACCGGGGTATAGTCACTGTATACAGATACCCATCACCCAGCGTGACATCACATATATACCGTATATACATCTATATACACCGGGGTATAGTCACTGTATACAGATACCCATCACCCAGCGTTACATCACATATATACTGTATATACATCTATATACACCGGGGTATAGTCACTGTATACAGATACCCACCACCCAGCGTGACATCACATATATACTGTATATACATCTATATACACCGGGATATAGTCACTGTATACAGATACCCATCACCCAGCGTGACATCACATATATACTGTATATACACCTATATACACCGGGGTATAGTCACTGTATACAGATACCCATCACCCAGCGTGACATCACATATATACTGTATACACATCTATATACACCGGGGTATAGTCACTGTATACAGATACCCATCACCCAGCGTGACATCACATATATACCGTATATACACCTATATACACCGGGGTATAGTCACTGTATACAGATACCCACCACCCAGCGTGACATCACATATATACTGTATACACATCTATATACACCGGGGTATAGTCACTGTATACAGATACCCATCACCCAGCGTGACATCACATATATACTGTATATACATCTATATACACCGGGGTATAGTCACTGTATACAGATACCCATCACCCAGCGTGACATCACATATATACTGTATATACATCTATATACACCGGGGTATAGTCACTGTATACAGATACTCATCACCCAGCGTGACATCACATATATACCGTATATACATCTATATACACCGGGGTATAGTCACTGTATACAGATACCCATCACCCAGCGTGACATCACATATATACTGTATCTACATCTATATACACCGGGGTATAGTCACTGTATACAGATACCCATCACCCAGCGTTACATCACATATATACCGTATATACATCTATATACACCGGGGTATAGTCACTGTATACAGATACCCATCACCCAGCGTGACATCACATATATACCGTATATACATCTATATACGCCGGGGTATAGTCACTGTATACAGATACCCATCACCCAGCGTTACATCACATATATACTGTATATACATCTATATACACCGGGGTATAGTCACTGTATACAGATACCCACCACCCAGCGTGACATCACATATATACTGTATATACATCTATATACACCGGGGTATAGTCACTGTATACAGATACCCATCACCCAGCGTGACATCACATATATACTGTATATACACCTATATACACCGGGGTATAGTCACTGTATACAGATACCCATCACCCAGCGTGACATCACATATATACTGTATATACACCTATATACACCGGGGTATAGTCACTGTATACAGATACCCACCACCCAGCGTGACATCACATATATACTGTATATACACCTATATACACCGGGGTATAGTCACTGTATACAGATACCCACCACCCAGCGTGACATCACATATATACTGTATATACACCTACATACACCGGGATATAGTCACTGTATACAGATACCCATCACCCAGCGTGACATCACATATATACTGTATATACACCTATATACACCGGGGTATAGTCACTGTATACAGATACCCATCACCCAGCGTGACATCACATATATACCGTATATACATCTATATACACCGGGGTATAGTCACTGTATACAGATACCCATCACCCAGCGTTACATCACATATATACTGTATATACATCTATATACACCGGGGTATAGTCACTGTATACAGATACCCACCACCCAGCGTGACATCACATATATACTGTATATACATCTATATACACCGGGATATAGTCACTGTATACAGATACCCATCACCCAGCGTGACATCACATATATACTGTATATACACCTATATACACCGGGGTATAGTCACTGTATACAGATACCCATCACCCAGCGTGACATCACATATATACTGTATACACATCTATATACACCGGGGTATAGTCACTGTATACAGATACCCATCACCCAGCGTGACATCACATATATACCGTATATACACCTATATACACCGGGGTATAGTCACTGTATACAGATACCCACCACCCAGCGTGACATCACATATATACTGTATACACATCTATATACACCGGGGTATAGTCACTGTATACAGATACCCATCACCCAGCGTGACATCACATATATACTGTATATACATCTATATACACCGGGGTATAGTCACTGTATACAGATACCCATCACCCAGCGTGACATCACATATATACCGTATATACACCTATATACACCGGGGTATAGTCACTGTATACAGATACCCATCACCCAGCGTGACATCACATATATACTGTATATACACCTATATACACCGGGGTATAGTCACTGTATACAGATACCCATCACCCAGCGTGACATCACATATATACCGTATATACATCTATATACACCGGGGTATAGTCACTGTATACAGATACCCATCACCCAGCGTGACATCACATATATACCGTATATACATCTATATACACCGGGGTATAGTCACTGTATACAGATACCCATCACCCAGCGTGACATCACATATATACCGTATATACATCTATATACACCGGGGTATAGTCACTGTATACAGATACCCATCACCCAGCGTGACATCACATATATACCATATATACATCTATTTACACCGGGGTATAGTCACTGTATACAGATACCCATCACCCAGCGTGACATCACATATATACTGTATATACATCTATATACACCGGGGTATAGTCACTGTATACAGATACCCATCACCCAGCGTGACATCACATATATACTGTATATACACCTATATACACCGGGGTATAGTCACTGTATACAGATACCCATCACCCAGCGTTACATCACATATATACCGTATATACACCTATATACACCGGGGTATAGTCACTGTATACAGATACCCATCACCCAGCGTGACATCACATATATACTGTATATACACCTATATACACCGGGGTATAGTCACTGTATACAGATACCCATCACCCAGCGTGACATCACATATATACTGTATATACATCTATATACACCGGGGTATAGTCACTGTATACAGATACCCATCACCCAGCGTGACATCACATATATACTGTATATACACCTATATACACCGGGGTATAGTCACTGTATACAGATACCCATCACCCAGCGTGACATCACATATATACTGTATATACACCTATATACACCGGGGTATAGTCACTGTATACAGATACCCATCACCCAGCGTGACATCACATATATACTGTATATACACCTATATACACCGGGGTATAGTCACTGTATACAGATACCCATCACCCAGCGTGACATCACATATATACTGTATATACATCTATATACACCGGGGTATAGTCACTGTATACAGATACCCATCACCCAGCGTGACATCACATATATACTGTATATACACCTATATACACCGGGGTATAGTCACTGTATACAGATACCCATCACCCAGCGTGACATCACATATATACTGTATATACACCTATATACACCGGGGTATAGTCACTGTATACAGATACCCATCACCCAGCGTGACATCACATATATACCGTATACACATCTATATACACCGGGGTATAGTCACTGTATACAGATACCCATCACCCAGCGTGACATCACATATATACTGTATATACACCTATATACACCGGGGTATAGTCACTGTATACAGATACCCATCACCCAGCGTGACATCACATATATACTGTATATACACCTATATACACCGGGGTATAGTCACTGTATACAGATACCCATCACCCAGCGTGACATCACATATATACTGTATATACATCTATATACACCGGGGTATAGTCACTGTATACAGATACCCATCACCCAGCGTGACATCACATATATGTATCGGGCGGGGCCCGTGCCGGGGGTGCATGTATTTTGCGGGGCCCGTGCCGGGGGTGCATGTATTGGACGGGGCCCGTGCCGGGGGTTTATGTATTGGGCGGGGCCCGTGCCGGGGGTGCATGTATGGGCGGGGCCCGTGCCGGGGGTGCATGTATGGACGGGGCCCGTGCCAGGGTGCATGTATCGGCGGGGCCTATGCATCGGGGTCATACTGGCGTCACCCCCATCTCCTCGCTGCCTGCCATCCACACGTCCCACCTCATATGTTGAGTTATGAAGCTTCTCTCTTCCAGCTCCGTCTCTGAAGACCTGGGCTGCAGACGTGGAGAATTCAGCAGGAAACACTACGGATCAGTAGAGCTGGTAAGTGACTGTAACCTACCTACCTGCAGATGTAGATAGCTGGGGATCTCTGGGTTACAAGAGGGAATGGCCGACCCCCCCCCTAACCTAGATCTGGTGTGTGCCGTCCACTATCAATACGACTGCTGCTCCCAAAATCCGACAAACATACACGTTTACTGCCCAGAATCTGCAAGTAATATTAAAGGGAACACGTCAGGCAAATAAACCCCCGAATCTAAATATATTTTCATAAACTGCCTGTCAGCACCCGTCCAGCAACCGCGCAGCCACCCCAGGCTTGGCGCTGTCAGACTAGGTAAATAGTGGGAACTCACCCTGCGATGTCCCTGCGGGCTAAGGCCCTGCCTACGGCAGATAAACCGCCCTGACAAGGGCAAACCCACTATCAGGAACCTAACTGACAGTCACTTAGTGTCCCTACAAGGTGACAGGGAGACTTACCTCGTCTGGCAGCTGCTGGATGGTGGAGCGGACAGGTACCCGGAAATACAGATATAGGTCAGTGTTCACACTGGTAACAGAAACAGACACACGACAGACAGGATGGCGGGGTCACACTAGGAGATAAACGGTACTGAGAGACACCCAACAGATACAAGCGTAGGCAAACAAACCGGGTCAAAACCAAGATGGTGGCAAAGGTCCAGAATCGTATAGCAAATAGAATGGTCAGAAGAAGAAGTCACTACACAGAATAGCAAGAAACACAAGAGCACCAGATACACAGGAGACTGAATAACCAGCACTAGATACACAGGAGACTGAATAACCAGCACCGGATACACAGGAGACTGAATAACCAGCACTAGATACACAGGAGACTGAATAACCAGCACCAGATACCCAGGAGACTGAATAACCAGCACCGGATACACAGGAGACTGAATAACCAGCACTAGATACACAGGAGACTGAATAACCAGCACCAGATACACAGGAGACTGAATAACCAGCACCGGATACACAGGAGACTGAGTAACCAGCACTAGATACACAGGAGACTGAATAACCAGCACCGGATACACAGGAGACTGAATAACCAGCACTAGATACACAGGAGACTGAATAACCAGCACCAGATACCCAGGAGACTGAATAACCAGCACCGGATACACAGGAGACTGAATAACCAGCACTAGATACACAGGAGACTGAATAACCAGCACCGGATACACAGGAGACTGAATAACCAGCACTAGATACACAGGAGACTGAATAACCAGCCCCGGATACACAGGAGACTGAATAACCAGCCTTGGATACACAGGAGACTGAATAACCAGCACCAGATACACAGGAGACTGAATAACCAGCACTAGATACACAGGAGACTGAATAACCAGCACTAGATACACAGGAGACTGAATAACCAGCACCGGATACACAGGAGACTGAATAACCAGCACTAGATACACAGGAGACTGAATAACCAGCACTAGATACACAGGAGACTGAATAACCAGCACCAGATACACAGGAGACTGAATAACCAGCACCAGATACACAGGAGACTGAATAACCAGCACTAGATACACAGGAGACTGAATAACCAGCACCAGATACACAGGAGACTGAATAACCAGCACTAGATACACAGGAGACTGAATAACCAGCACCAGATACACAGGAGACTGAATAACCAGCACCGTATACACAGGAGACTGAATAACCAGCACTAGATACACAGGAGACTGAATAACCAGCACCGGATACACAGGAGACTGAATAACCAGCACCGGATACACAGGAGACTGAATAACCAGCACTAGATACACAGGAGACTGAATAACCAGCACTAGATACACAGGAGACTGAATAACCAGCACCGGATACACAGGAGACTGAATAACCAGCACTAGATACACAGGAGACTGAATAACCAGCACCGGATACACAGGAGACTGAATAACCAGCACTAGATACACAGGAGACTGAATAACCAGCACTAGATACACAGGAGACTGAATAACCAGCACCGGATACACAGGAGACTGAATAACCAGCACCGGATACACAGGAGACTGAATAACCAGCACTAGATACACAGGAGACTGAATAACCAGCACTAGATACACAGGAGACTGAATAACCAGCACCGGATACACAGGAGACTGAATAACCAGCACTAGATACACAGGAGACTGAATAACCAGCACCGGATACACAGGAGACTGAATAACCAGCACTAGATACACAGGAGACTGAATAACCAGCACTAGATACACAGGAGACTGAATAACCAGCACCGGATACACAGGAGACTGAATAACCAGCACTAGATACACAGGAGACTGAATAACCAGCACCGGATACACAGGAGACTGAATAACCAGCACTAGATACACAGGAGACTGAATAACCAGCACTAGATACACAGGAGACTGAATAACCAGCACCGGATACACAGGAGACTGAATAACCAGCACCGGATACACAGGAGACTGAATAACCAGCACTAGATACACAGGAGACTGAATAACCAGCACTAGATACACAGGAGACTGAATAACCAGCACCGGATACACAGGAGACTGAATAACCAGCACTAGATACACAGGAGACTGAATAACCAGCACCGGATACACAGGAGACTGAATAACCAGCACTAGATACACAGGAGACTGAATAACCAGCACTAGATACACAGGAGACTGAATAACCAGCACCGTATACACAGGAGACTGCAATAACCAGCACCAGATACACAGGAGACTGCAATAACCAGCACTAGATACACAGGAGACTGAATAACCAGCACCGGATACACAGGAGACTGAATAACCAGCACCGGATACACAGGAGACTGAATAACCAGCACTAGATACACAGGAGACTGAATAACCAGCACCAGATACACAGGAGACTGAATAACCAGCACCAGATACACAGGAGACTGAATAACCAGCACCGTATACACAGGAGACTGAATAACCAGCACTAGATACACAGGAGACTGAATAACCAGCACTAGATACACAGGAGACTGAATAACCAGCACTAGATACACAGGAGACTGAATAACCAGCACTAGATACACAGGAGACTGAATAACCAGCACCGGATACACAGGAGACTGAATAACCAGCACTAGATACACAGGAGACTGAATAACCAGCACTAGATACACAGGAGACTGAATAACCAGCACTAGATACACAGGAGACTGAATAACCAGCACCAGATACACAGGAGACTGAATAACCAGCACCGGATACACAGGAGACTGAATAACCAGCACCAGATACACAGGAGACTGAATAACCAGAACTGGATACACAGGAGACTGAATAACCAGCACCAGATACACAGGAGACTGAATAACCAGCACCGGATACACAGGAGACTGAATAACCAGCACTAGATACACAGGAGACTGAATAACCAGCACTAGATACACAGGAGACTGAATAACCAGCACCGGATACACAGGAGACTAAATAACCAGCACCGGATACACAGGAGACTGAATAACCAGCCCCGGATACACAGGAGACTGAATAACCAGCACTAGATACACAGGAGACTGAATAACCAGCACCGGATACACAGGAGACTGAGTAACCAGCACTAGATACACAGGAGACTGAATAACCAGCACTAGATACACAGGAGACTGAATAACCAGCACCGGATACACAGGAGACTGAATAACCAGCACCGGATACACAGGAGACTGAATAACCAGCCCCGGATACACAGGAGACTGCAATAACCAGCACCAGATACACAGGAGACTGAATAACCAGCACCGGATACACAGGAGACTGAATAACCAGCACCGGATACACAGGAGACTGAATAACCAGCACTAGATACACAGGAGACTGAATAACCAGCACTAGATACACAGGAGACTGAATAACCAGCACCGGATACACAGGAGACTGAATAACCAGCACCGGATACACAGGAGACTGAATAACCAGCACTAGATACACAGGAGACTGAATAACCAGCACTAGATACACAGGAGACTGAATAACCAGCACGGATACACAGGAGACTGAATAACCAGCACTAGATGCACAGGAGACTGAATAACCAGCACCGGATACACAGGAGACTGAATAACCAGCACTAGATACACAGGAGACTGAATAACCAGCACCAGATACACAGGAGACTGAATAACCAGCCCCGGATACACAGGAGACTGCAATAACCAGCACCAGATACACAGGAGACTGCAATAACCAGCACTAGATACACAGGAGACTGCAATAACCAGCACCAGATACACAGGAGACTGCAATAACCAGCACTAGATACACAGGAGACTGAATAACCAGCACTAGATACACAGGAGACTGAATAACCAGCACTAGATACACAGGAGACTGAATAACCAGCACGGATACACAGGAGACTGAATAACCAGCACTAGATACACAGGAGACTGAATAACCAGCACCAGATACACAGGAGACTGAATAACCAGCACCGGATACACAGGAGACTGAATAACCAGCACCAGATACACAGGAGACTGAATAACCAGCACCAGATACACAGGAGACTGAATAACCAGCACTAGATACACAGGAGACTGAATAACCAGCACCAGATACACAGGAGACTGAATAACCAGCACCAGATACACAGGAGACTGAATAACCAGCACTAGATACACAGGAGACTGAATAACCAGCACTAGATACACAGGAGACTGAATAACCAGCACCAGATACACAGGAGACTGAATAACCAGCACTAGATACACAGGAGACTGAATAACCAGCACTAGATACACAGGAGACTGAATAACCAGCACCAGATACACAGGAGACTGAATAACCAGCACCGTATACACAGGAGACTGAATAACCAGCACCGGATACACAGGAGACTGAATAACCAGCACTAGATACACAGGAGACTGAATAACCAGCACTAGATACACAGGAGACTGAATAACCAGCACCGGATACACAGGAGACTGAATAACCAGCACCGGATACACAGGAGACTGAATAACCAGCACCGGATACACAGGAGACTGAATAACCAGCACCAGATGAAGGGCAGAATATAAGGCAGTAATGGACACCGCCCCCAGCACCACGTCCATCACTCAAACCGCAGCTGCAGGTAAACAATTACAGAGACACACCCAGCTTTCCCAGGATCAGAAATGGAGCTGTCAATCACAGGCAGCACTGGGTGTGGTTTTCCAGCAAGAAGCCTGAAACCTGATCCAGCAGAACAATTTGCGAGTTCTGACACTGGCATTAGAAAGCATTGGGGGATATTTATGCGCTCGTGCGCCAGCGTATGATCGCCCCGCCGCTGCAAATTCGCAGCCCGATACATCAAGAGGCAGGGCCTGGCGTAGAAAAAAACGCAGCCGGCAGCAGCGAGTGCGCAGGCGCGGGGACAGTAACGCCCCGCGCCGGCCCACTCCCGTCCGGCCGCGCCCCCCCGCTCGGCCGGCCGCGCCCCCCTTCACGCCCCTTCACGCCCCACTGGCGTGAAGGTGGAGGATTGGGGAAAATAATCGTAAAAGCTAGCAATAAGCCTGCATTTGCGATTATTTCAGGGCCTCTGCGCCACTGGCGGTGCGCAGAGGTCCTGATAAATATGCCCCCTTGCCTCTATCCCTGCATTGTCCTTCTACAGGCCTGTAAACTTAAAGGGGTATTCCAGGAATCAGCAGCATTCATATAGAAATGGGCACTCAGAATAGAAGCTAATGTGTAATTAGTTGTTATTTAAAATGTTGCTCCCCTTAGCAGAAGAATGCTGCTGACATAGACTGTGATGGAGAATTATAATGCTCCCGGACCTTTAATCAGTCCGTTAATTTCCTCCGCGCGGTCCGTTGCGGTGCGGACACAGGACAGAAGATGGCCGCTGGTCACATGTCCACATCAAATGTCCTGCACCTGCCTGGGCAGGTCATGTGATCACCACTACGTTTGGCTGTATTCGGTTGGTTGAAGTGCATCCAGTATGGCCAGTGTTGTGGTGATGGCAGTTACACATCATTACTATGGTAACAGAGCAGCACAGTCTGTTACATCATCATTACCATGGTAACAGAGCAGCACAGTCTCTTACATCATCATTACCATGGTAACAGAGCAGCACAGTCTCTTACATCATCATTACCATGGTAACAGAGCAGCACAGTCTCTTACATCATCATTACCATGGTAACAGAGCAGCACAGTCTGTTACATCATCATTACCATGGTAACAGAGCAGCACAGTCTCTTACATCATCATTACCATGGTAACAGAGCAGCACAGTCTCTTACATCATCATTACCATGGTAACAGAGCAGCACAGTCTCTTACATCATCATTACCATGGTAACAGAGCAGCACAGTCTGTTACATCATCATTACCATGGTAACAGAGCAGCACAGTCTGTTACATCATCATTACCATGGTAACAGAGCAGCACAGTCTGTTACATCATCATTACCATGGTAACAGAGCAGCACAGTCTGTTACATCATCATTACCATGGTAACAGAGCAGCACAGTCTGTTACATCATCATTAGCATGGTAACAGAGCAGCACAGTCTGTTACATCATCATTACCATGGTAACAGAGCAGCACAGTCTGTTACATCATCATTACTATGGTAACAGAGCAGCACAGTCTCTTACATCATCATTACCATGGTAACAGAGCAGCACAGTCTGTTACATCATCATTACCTTGGTAACAGAGCAGCACAGTCTGTTACATCATCATTACCTTGGTAACAGAGCAGCACAGTCTGTTACATCATCATTACCATGGTAACAGAGCAGCACAGTCTGTTACATCATCCTTACCATGGTAACAGAGCAGCACAGTCTGTTACATCATCATTACTATGGTAACAGAGCAGCACAGTCTGTTACATCATCATTGGGGGCAGAGCATAAGATGGAGGAGGAGTTATTGAGAACTAAAGGATCATGGAACTTGTAGTTTCCAGTGGCGACCATCTTAGTGATTACTCCACCTACTTTAGAGAGGCCATACATTTTGTAAATCATAAAATCAAACAATTTGAGCTGCGTTTTGTGACTAATGACATTGAGTATTGTTGTATTCATTTATTTTTATATTCTCATGGTTTTTTGTGTCAGACGTTCATATTCCCGGAATACCCCTTTAAGCAATGGGGTCATAAAGCTGTATGCAAATTACCTGTGAGAGGTCCAATAAGTCATTAGCATATTCAAGCTGTCCAGCTTATTCATGAGTGAGAGGCACAGCCACACCCCCAGTGCTTGACTGACAGCCTGTATAATGGTGTGAGGTATAATGCCTCCTCCATGTGTCTCCTGGTGCTTGCGCCCCCTGCAGCCTGTGTGTATGAGATACTCCTATACACATGACTGACAGCCTGTATAATGGTGTGAGTAATGGCTCCTCCATGTTCCTCCTGGTGCTGGCGCCCCCTGCAGCCTGTGTGTATGATATACTCCTATACACATGACTGACAGCCTGTATAATGGTGTGAGGTATAATGCTGTAATGGCTCCTCCATGTGCTTCTGGTGCTCGCGCCCCCTGCAGCCTGTGTGTATGAGATACTCCTATACACATGACTGACAGCCTGTATAATGATGTGAGGTATAATGGTGTAATGGCTCCTCCATGTGCTTCCTGGTGCTGGCGCCCCCTGCAGCCTGTGTGTATGAGATACTCCTATACACATGACTGACAGCCTGTATAATGGTGTGAGGTGTAATGGCTCCTCCATGTGCTTCCTGGTGCTGGCGCCCCATGCAGCCTGTGTGTATGAGATACTCCTATACACATGACTGACAGCATGTATAATGATGTGAGGTATAATAGTGTAATGGCTCCTCCATGTGCTCCCTGGTGCTGGCGCCCCCTGCAGCCTGTGTGTATGAGATACTCCTATACACATGACTGACAGCATGTAGAATGATGTGAGGTATAATGGTGTAATGCCTCCTCCATGTGCTTCTGGTGCTGGCGCCCCCTGCAGCCTGTGTGTATGAGATACTTCTATACACATGACTAACAGCCTGTATAATGATGTGAGGTATAATGGTGTAATGTCTCCTCCATGTGCTTCCTGGTGCTGGCGCCCCTTGCAGCCTGTGTGTATGAGATACTCCTATACACATGACTGACAGCCTGTATAATGGTGTGAGGTATAATGCCTCCTCCATGTGTCTCCTGGTGCTGGCGCCCCCTGCAGCCTGTGTGTATGAGATACTCCTATACACATGACTGACAGCCTGTATAATGGTGTGAGTAATGGCTCCTCCATGTTCCTCCTGGTGCTGGCGCCCCCTGCAGCCTGTGTGTATGAGATACTCCTATACACATGACTGACAGCCTGTATAATGGTGTGAGGTATAATGCTGTAATGGCTCCTCCATGTGCTTCTGGTGCTCGCGCCCCCTGCAGCCTGTGTGTATGAGATACTCCTATACACATGACTGACAGCCTGTATAATGATGTGAGGTATAATGGTGTAATGGCTCCTCCATGTGCTTCCTGGTGCTGGCGCCCCCTGCAGCCTGTGTGTATGAGATACTCCTATACACATGACTGACAGCCTGTATAATGGTGTGAGGTGTAATGGCTCCTCCATGTGCTTCCTGGTGCTGGCGCCCCATGCAGCCTGTGTGTATGAGATACTCCTATACACATGACTGACAGCATGTATAATGATGTGAGGTATAATAGTGTAATGGCTCCTCCATGTGCTCCCTGGTGCTGGCGCCCCCTGCAGCCTGTGTGTATGAGATACTCCTATACACATGACTGACAGCCTGTATAATGGTGTGAGGTATATTGGTGTAATGGCTCCTCCATGTGCTTCCTGGTGCTGGCGCCCCCTGCAGCCTGTGTGTATGAGATACTTCTATACACATGACTGACAGCCTGTATAATGATGTGAGGTATAATGGTGTAATGGCTCCTCCATGTGCTTTCTGGTGCTGGCGCCCCCTGCAGCCTGTGTGTATGAGATACTCCTATACACATGACTGACAGTCTGTATAATGATGTGAGGTATAATGGTGTAATGGCTCCTCCATGTGCTTCCTGGTGCTGGCGCCCCCTGCAGCCTGTGTGTGTATGAGATACTCCTATACACATGACTGACAGCCTGTATAATGATGTGAGTAATGGCTCCTCCATGTTCCTCCTGGTGCTGACGCCCTCTGCAGCCTCTGTGTGTATGAGATACTCCTATACACATGACTGACAGCCTGTATAATGATGTGAGGTATAATGGTGTAATGGCTCCTCTATGTGCTTCCTGGTGCTGGCGCTCCCTGCAGCCTGTGTGTATGAGATACTCCTATACACATGACTGACAGCCTGTATAATGATGTGAGGTATAATGGTGTAATGGCTCCTCCATATGCTTCCTGGTGCTGGCGCCCCCTGCAGCCTGTGTGTATGAGATACTCCTATACACATGACTGACAGCCTGTATAATGATGTGAGGTATAATGGTGTAATGGCTCATCCATGTGCTTCCTGGTGCTGGCGCCCCCTGCAGCCTGTGTGTATGAGATACTCCTATACACATGACTGACAGTCTGTATAATGATGTGAGGTATAATGGTGTAATGGCTCCTCCATGTGCTTCCTGGTGCTGGCGCCCCCTGCAGCCTGTGTGTGTATGAGATACTCCTATACACATGACTGACAGCCTGTATAATGATGTGAGTAATGGCTCCTCCATGTTCCTCCTGGTGCTGACGCCCCCCTGCACATAGTACACCCCCCTGCACATAGTACACCCCCCTGCACATAGTACACCCCCCTGCACATAGTACACTCCCTGCACATAGTACACTCCCTGCACATAGTACACCCCCCTGCACATAGTACACTTCCCTGCACATAGTACACCTCCCTGCACATAGTACACCTCCCTGCACATAGTACACTCCCTGCACATAGTACACCTCCCTGCACATAGTACACTCCCTGCACATAGTACACCTCTCTGCACATAGTACACCCCTCTGCACATAGTACACCCCTCTGCACATAGTACACCCCTCTGCACATAGTACACCCCCCAGCACATAGTACACAGGACGCTGCACATAATACACCCCCTGCACATAATACACCCCCTGCACATAGTACACTCCCTGCACATAGTACACTCCCTGCACATAGTACACCCCTCTGCACATAGTACACCCCTCTGCACATAGTACACCCCTCTGCACATAGTACACCCCTCTGCACATAGTACACCCCCCAGCACATAGTACACAGGACACTGCACATAATACACTCCCTGCACATAGTACACCCCTCTGCACATAGTACACCCCTCTGCACATAGTACACCCCTCTGCACATAGTACACCCCTCTGCACATAGTACACCCCCCAGCACATAGTACACAGGACACTGCACATAATACACAGGACACTGCACATAATACACTCCCTGCACATAGTACACCCCTCTGCACATAGTACACCCCTCTGCACATAGTACACTCCCTGCACATAGTACACCCCTCTGCACATAGTACACCCCTCTGCACATAGTACACCCCCCAGCACATAGTACACAGGACACTGCACATAATACACTCCCTGCACATAGTACACCCCTCTGCACATAGTACACCCCTCTGCACATAGTACACCCCTCTGCACATAGTAATAATACACTCTATGCACATAGTACACCCCCTGCATATAGTACACCCCCTGCACATAGTATATCCCCTGCACATAGTACACCCCCTGCACATAGTGCCTCCTGGTGCTGACGCCCCCTGCAGCCTGTGTGTGTATGAGATACTCCTATACACATGACTGACAGCCTGTATAATGATGTGACACTCCTGGCGCCCCCTGCAGCCTGTGTGTATGAGATACTCCTATACACATGACTGACAGCCTGCATAATGGTGTAATGGCTCCTCCATGTGCTTCTGGTGCTGGCGCCCCCTGCAGCCTGTGTGTATGAGATACTCCTATACACATGACTGACAGCCTGTATAATGATGTGAGGTATAATGGTGTAATGGCTCCTCCATGTGCTTCTGGTGCTGGCGCCCCCTGCAGCCTGTGTGTATGAGATACTCCTATACACATGACTGACAGTCTGTATAATGATGTGAGGTATAATGGTGTAATGGCTCCTCCATGTGCTTCCTGGTGCTGGCGCCCCCTGCAGCCTGTGTGTATGAGATACTCCTATACACATGACTGACAGCCTGTATAATGATGTGATGTATAATGGTGTAATGGCTCCTCCATGTGCTTCCTGGTGCTGGCGCCCCCTGCAGCCTGTGTGTGTATGAGATACTCCTATACACATGACTGACAGCCTGTATAATGATGTGAGGTATAATGGTGTTATGGCTCCCCCATGTGCTTCCTGGTGCTGGCGCCCCCTGCAGCCTGTATGTATGAGATACTCCTATACACATGACTGACAGCCTGTATAATGGTGTGAGGTATAATGGTGTAATGCCTCCTCCAAATACCTCCTGGTGTACATTGTACACCCCCTGCACATAGTACACCCCCTGCACATAGTACACCCCCTGCACATAGTACACACTGCATATAGTACACCCCCTGCACATTGTACACACTGCACATAGTACACACTGCACATAGTACACACTGCACATAGTACACCCCCTGCACATAGTACACCCCCTGCACATAGTACACCCCCTGCACATAGTACACCCTGCACATAGTACACAGGACACTGCACATAGTACACACTGCACATAGTACACAGGACACTGCACATAGTACACACCCTGCACATAGTACACACTGCACATAGTACACACTGCACATAGTACACTCCCTGCGCATAGTACACCCCCCTGCACGTAGTACACCCCCTGCACGTAGTACACCCCCTGCACGTAGTACACCCCTCTGCACATAGTACACCCCTCTGCACATAGTACACCCCTCTGCACATAGTACACCCCCCAGCACATAGTACACAGGACACTGCACATAATACACCCCCTGCACATAGTAAACTCCCTGCACATAGTACACTCCCTGCACATAGTACACTCCCTGCACATAGTACACCCCCTGCACATAGTACACCCCCTGCACATAGTACACCCCCTGCACATTGTACACCCCTCTGCACATAGTACACCCCCCTGCACATAGTACACAGGACACTGCACATAATACACCCCCTGCACATAGTACACCCCCTGCACATAGTACATCCCCTGCACATAGTACACCACCTGCACATAGTGCCTCCTGGTGCTGGCGCCCTCTGCAGCCTGTGTGTGTATGAGATTCTCCTATACACATGACTGACAGCCTGTATAATGATGTGACACTCCTGGCGCCCCCTGCAGCCTGTGTGTATGAGATACTCCTATACACATGACTGACAGCCTGTATAATGATGTGAGGTATAATAGTGTAATGGCTCCTCCATGTGCTTCCTGGTGCTGGCGCCCCCTGCAGCCTGTGTGTATGAGATACTCCTATACACATGACTGACAGCCTGTATAATGATGTGAGGTATAATAGTGTAATGGCTCCTCCATGTGCCTCCTGGTGCTGGCGCCCCCTGCAGCCTGTGTGTATGAGATACTCCTATACACATGACTGACAGCCTGTATAATGATGTGAGGTATAATGGTGTAATGGCTCCTCCATGTGCTTCCTGGTGCTGGCGCCCCCTGCAGCCTGTGTGTATGAGATACTCCTATACACATGACTGACAGCCTGTATAATGGTGTGAGGTGTAATGGCTCCTCCATGTGCTTCCTGGTGCTGGCGCCCCATGCAGCCTGTGTGTATGAGATACTCCTATACACATGACTGACAGCATGTATAATGATGTGAGGTATAATAGTGTAATGGCTCCTCCATGTGCTCCCTGGTGCTGGCGCCCCCTGCAGCCTGTGTGTATGAGATACTCCTATACACATGACTGACAGCCTGTATAATGATGTGAGGTATAATGGTGTAATGGCTCCTCCATGTGCTTCCTGGTGCTGGCGCCCCCTGCAGCCTGTGTGTATGAGATACTCCTATACACATGACTGACAGTCTGTATAATGATGTGAGGTATAATGGTGTAATGGCTCCTCCATGTGCTTCCTGGTGCTGGCGCCCCCTGCAGCCTGTATGTATGAGATACTCCTATACACATGACTGACAGCCTGTATAATGATGTGAGGTATAATGGTGTAATGGCTCCTCCATGTGCTTCCTGGTGCTGGCGCCCTCTGCAGCCTGTGTGTGTATGAGATACTCCTATACACATGACTGACAGCCTGTATAATGATGTGAGGTATAATGGTGTAATGGCTCCTCTATGTGCTTCCTGGTGCTGGCGCTCCCTGCAGCCTGTGTGTATGAGATACTCCTATACACATGACTGACAGCCTGTATAATGATGTGAGGTATAATGGTGTAATGGCTCCTCCATATGCTTCCTGGTGCTGGCGCCCCCTGCAGCCTGTGTGTATGAGATACTCCTATACACATGACTGACAGCCTGTATAATGATGTGAGGTATAATGGTGTAATGGCTCATCCATGTGCTTCCTGGTGCTGGCGCCCCCTGCAGCCTGTGTGTATGAGATACTCCTATACACATGACTGACAGTCTGTATAATGATGTGAGGTATAATGGTGTAATGGCTCCTCCATGTGCTTCCTGGTGCTGGCGCCCCCTGCAGCCTGTGTGTGTATGAGATACTCCTATACACATGACTGACAGCCTGTATAATGATGTGAGTAATGGCTCCTCCATGTTCCTCCTGGTGCTGACGCCCCCCTGCACATAGTACACCCCCCTGCACATAGTACACCCCCCTGCACATAGTACACCCCCCTGCACATAGTACACTCCCTGCACATAGTACACTCCCTGCACATAGTACACCCCCCTGCACATAGTACACTTCCCTGCACATAGTACACCTCCCTGCACATAGTACACCTCCCTGCACATAGTACACTCCCTGCACATAGTACACCTCCCTGCACATAGTACACTCCCTGCACATAGTACACCTCTCTGCACATAGTACACCCCTCTGCACATAGTACACCCCTCTGCACATAGTACACCCCTCTGCACATAGTACACCCCCCAGCACATAGTACACAGGACGCTGCACATAATACACCCCCTGCACATAATACACCCCCTGCACATAGTACACTCCCTGCACATAGTACACTCCCTGCACATAGTACACCCCTCTGCACATAGTACACCCCTCTGCACATAGTACACCCCTCTGCACATAGTACACCCCTCTGCACATAGTACACCCCCCAGCACATAGTACACAGGACACTGCACATAATACACTCCCTACACATAGTACACCCCTCTGCACATAGTACACCCCTCTGCACATAGTACACCCCTCTGCACATAGTACACCCCTCTGCACATAGTACACCCCCCAGCACATAGTACACAGGACACTGCACATAATACACAGGACACTGCACATAATACACTCCCTGCACATAGTACACCCCTCTGCACATAGTACACCCCTCTGCACATAGTACACTCCCTGCACATAGTACACCCCTCTGCACATAGTACACCCCTCTGCACATAGTACACCCCTCTGCACATAGTACACCCCCCAGCACATAGTACACAGGACACTGCACATAATACACTCCCTGCACATAGTACACCCCTCTGCACATAGTACACCCCTCTGCACATAGTACACCCCTCTGCACATAGTAATAATACACTCTATGCACATAGTACACCCCCTGCATATAGTACACCCCCTGCACATAGTATATCCCCTGCACATAGTACACCCCCTGCACATAGTGCCTCCTGGTGCTGACGCCCCCTGCAGCCTGTGTGTGTATGAGATACTCCTATACACATGACTGACAGCCTGTATAATGATGTGACACTCCTGGCGCCCCCTGCAGCCTGTGTGTATGAGATACTCCTATACACATGACTGACAGCCTGCATAATGGTGTAATGGCTCCTCCATGTGCTTCTGGTGCTGGCGCCCCCTGCAGCCTGTGTGTATGAGATACTCCTATACACATGACTGACAGCCTGTATAATGATGTGAGGTATAATGGTGTAATGGCTCCTCCATGTGCTTCTGGTGCTGGCGCCCCCTGCAGCCTGTGTGTATGAGATACTCCTATACACATGACTGACAGTCTGTATAATGATGTGAGGTATAATGGTGTAATGGCTCCTCCATGTGCTTCCTGGTGCTGGCGCCCCCTGCAGCCTGTGTGTATGAGATACTCCTATACACATGACTGACAGCCTGTATAATGATGTGATGTATAATGGTGTAATGGCTCCTCCATGTGCTTCCTGGTGCTGGCGCCCCCTGCAGCCTGTGTGTGTATGAGATACTCCTATACACATGACTGACAGCCTGTATAATGATGTGAGGTATAATGGTGTTATGGCTCCCCCATGTGCTTCCTGGTGCTGGCGCCCCCTGCAGCCTGTATGTATGAGATACTCCTATACACATGACTGACAGCCTGTATAATGGTGTGAGGTATAATGGTGTAATGCCTCCTCCAAATACCTCCTGGTGTACATTGTACACCCCCTGCACATAGTACACCCCCTGCACATAGTACACCCCCTGCACATAGTACACACTGCATATAGTACACCCCCTGCACATTGTACACACTGCACATAGTACACACTGCACATAGTACACACTGCACATAGTACACCCCCTGCACATAGTACACCCCCTGCACATAGTACACCCCCTGCACATAGTACACCCTGCACATAGTACACAGGACACTGCACATAGTACACACTGCACATAGTACACAGGACACTGCACATAGTACACACCCTGCACATAGTACACACTGCACATAGTACACACTGCACATAGTACACTCCCTGCGCATAGTACACCCCCCTGCACGTAGTACACCCCCTGCACGTAGTACACCCCCTGCACGTAGTACACCCCTCTGCACATAGTACACCCCTCTGCACATAGTACACCCCTCTGCACATAGTACACCCCCCAGCACATAGTACACAGGACACTGCACATAATACACCCCCTGCACATAGTAAACTCCCTGCACATAGTACACTCCCTGCACATAGTACACTCCCTGCACATAGTACACCCCCTGCACATAGTACACCCCCTGCACATAGTACACCCCCTGCACATTGTACACCCCTCTGCACATAGTACACCCCCCTGCACATAGTACACAGGACACTGCACATAATACACCCCCTGCACATAGTACACCCCCTGCACATAGTACATCCCCTGCACATAGTACACCACCTGCACATAGTGCCTCCTGGTGCTGGCGCCCTCTGCAGCCTGTGTGTGTATGAGATTCTCCTATACACATGACTGACAGCCTGTATAATGATGTGACACTCCTGGCGCCCCCTGCAGCCTGTGTGTATGAGATACTCCTATACACATGACTGACAGCCTGTATAATGATGTGAGGTATAATAGTGTAATGGCTCCTCCATGTGCTTCCTGGTGCTGGCGCCCCCTGCAGCCTGTGTGTATGAGATACTCCTATACACATGACTGACAGCCTGTATAATGATGTGAGGTATAATAGTGTAATGGCTCCTCCATGTGCCTCCTGGTGCTGGCGCCCCCTGCAGCCTGTGTGTATGAGATACTCCTATACACATGACTGACAGCCTGTATAATGATGTGAGGTATAATGGTGTAATGGCTCCTCCATGTGCTTCCTGGTGCTGGCGCCCCCTGCAGCCTGTGTGTATGAGATACTCCTATACACATGACTGACAGCATGTATAATGATGTGAGGTATAATGGTGTAATGGCTCCTCTATATGCTTCCTGGTGCTGGCGCCCCCTGCAGCCTGTGTGTATGAGATACTCCTATACAACTGACTGACAGCCTGTATAATGGTGTGAGGTATAATGGTGTAATGGCTCATCCATGTGCTTCCTGGTGCTGGCGCCCTCTGCAGCCTGTGTGTGTATGAGATACTCCTGTACACATGACTGACAGCCTGTATAATGATGTGAGGTATAATGGTGTAAGGTCTCCTCCATGTGCTTCCTGGTGCTGGCGCCCTCTGCAGCCTGTATGTATGAGATACTCCTATACACATGACTGACAGCCTGTATAATGGTGTGAGGTATAATGGTGTAATGGCTCCTCCATGTGCTTCTGGTGCTCGCGCCCCCTGCAGCCTGTGTGTATGAGATACTCCTATACACATGACTGACAGCCTGTATAATGATGTGAGGTATAATGGTGTAATGGCTCCTCCATGTGCTTCTGGTGCTGGCGCCCCCTGCAGCCTGTGTGTATGAGATACTCCTATACACATGACTGACAGCCTGTATAATGATGTGAGGTATAATAGTGTAATGGCTCCTCCATGTGCTTCCTGGTGCTGGCGCCCCCTGCAGCCTGTGTGTATGAGATACTCCTATACACATGACTGACAGCCTGTATAATGATGTGAGGTATAATGGTGTAATGGCTCCTCCATGTGCTTCCTGGTGCTGGCGCCCCCTGCAGCCTGTGTGTATGAGATACTCCTATACACATGACTGACAGTCTGTATAATGGTGTGAGGTATAATGGTGTAATGCCTCCTCCAAGTTCCTCCTGGTGTACATTGTACACCCCCTGCACATAGTACACCCCCTGCACATAGTACACCCCCTGCACATAGTACACACTGCATATAGTACACCCCCTGCACATTGTACACACTGCACATAGTACACACTGCACATAGTACACCCCCTGCACATAGTACACCCCCTGCACATAGTACACCCCCTGCACATAGTACACCCCCTGCACATAGTACACCCTGCACATAGTACACCCCCTGCACATAGTATGCAACCTGCACAAAGTACACAGAACCCTGCACATAGTACACCCCCTGCACATAGTACCCAGGACCCTGCACCTAGTACACCCCCTGCACATAGTACACAGGACTCCTGCACATAATACACCCCCTGCACAAAGTATACACCCCCTGCACATAGTATACACCCCCTGCACATAGTACACCCCCTGCACATAGTACACCCCCTGCACATAGTACACACTGCACATAGTACACAGGACACTGCACATAGTACACACTGCACATAGTACACAGGACACTGCACATAGTACACACCCTGCACATAGTACACACTGCACATAGTACACACTGCACATAGTACACTCCCTGCGCATAGTACACCCCCCTGCACGTAGTACACCCCCTGCACGTAGTACACCCCCTGCACGTAGTACACTCCCTGCACATAGTACACCCCCTGCACATAGTGTACACCCTGCACATAGTGTACACCCTGCACATAGTGTACACCCTGCACATAGTGTACACCTTGCACATAGTACACAGGACACTGCACATAGTACACAGGACACTGCACATAGTACACAGGACACTGCACATAGTACACCCCCTGCACATAGTACACCCTCCTGCACATAGTACACCTCCCTGCACATAGTACACCACATGCACATAGTACACAGTGCACAAAGTACACCCTCCTGCACATAGTACACCTCCCTGCACATAGTACACCTCCCTGCACATAGTACACCTCCCTGCACATAGTACACCCCCTGCACATAGTACACCCCCCTGCACATAGTACACCCCCCTGCACATAGTACACCCCCCTGCACATAGTACACCCCCCTGCACATAGTACACCCCCCTGCACATAGTACACCCCCCTGCACATAGTACACCCCCTGCACATAGTACATCCCCCTGCACATAGTACACCCCCCTGCACATAGTACACCCCCCTGCACATAGTACACCCCCTGCACATAGTACACCCCCCTGCACATAGTACATCCCCTGCACATAGTACATCCCCCTGCACATAGTACATCCCCCTGCACATAGTACACCCCCCTGCACATAGTACACCCCCCTGCACATAGTACACCCCCCTGCACATAGTACACAGGACACTGCACATAATACACCCCCTGCACATAGTACACAGGACCCCTGCACATAGTACACACTGAACATAGTACACAGGACCCTGCACATAGTACACACTGCACATAGTACACCGGACCCCTGCACATAGTACACAGGACCCCTGCACATAGTACACAGGAGCCTGCACATAGTACACAGACTGCACATAGTACACAGGACCCTGCACATAGTACACAGGACACTGCACATAGTACACACTGCACATAGTACACAGGACCCTGCACATAGTACACAGGACCCCTGCACATAGTACACAGGATACTGCACATAGTACACACTGCACATAGTACACAGGACCTTGCACATAGTACACACACTGCACATAGTACACACTGCACATAGTACACACTGCACATAGTACACAGGACCTTGCACATAGTACACACACTGCACATAGTACACAGGACACTGCACATAGTACACCCCCTGCACATAGTACACCCCCTGCACATAGTACACCCCCTGCACATAGTACACAGGAGCCTGCACATAGTACACACTGCACATAGTACACAGGACACTGCACATAGTACACAGGACACTGCACATAGTACACAGGACACTGCACATAGTACACAGGACACTGCACATAGTACACAGGACCCCTGCACATAGTACACAGGACACTGCACATAGTACACACTGCACATAGTACACCCCCTGCACATAGTACACACTACACATAGTACACACTGCACATAGTACACACACTGCACATAATACACCCCCTGCACTTAGTACACACCCCCTGCACATAGTATTCACCCCCTGCACATAGTACACCCCCTGCACATAGTACACAGGACACTGCACATAGTACACCCCCTGCACACAGTACACAGGAGCCTGCACACAGTACACAGGAGCCTGCACACAGTACACAGGAGCCTGCACATATTACACACTGCACATAATACACAGGACACTGCACATAGTACACACTGCACATAGTACACCCCCTGCACATAGTACACCCCCTGCACATAGTACACCCCCTGCACATAGTACACACACTGCACATAGTACACACACTGCACATAGTACACACTGCACATAGTACACCCCCTGCACATAGTACACACTGCACATAGTACACACTGCACATAGTACACACACTGCACATAGTACACACACTGCACATAGTACACACTGCACATAGTACACAGGACACTGCACATAGTACACAGGACACTGCACATAGCACACAGGACCCTGCACATAGTACACACTGCACATAGCACACAGGACCCTGCACATAGTACACAGGACACTGCACATAGTACACAGGACCCTGCACATAGCACACAGGACCCTGCACATAGTACACAGGACACTGCACATAGTACACAGGACCCCTGCACATAGTACACACTGCACATAGTACACAGGACACTGCACATAGTACACAGGACCCCTGCACATAGTACACACTGCACATAGTACACACTGCACATAGTACACAGGACACTGCACATAGTACACAGGACCCCTGCACATAGTACACAGGACACTGCACATAGTACACAGGACCCTGCACATAGTACACAGGACCCTGCACATAGTACGCACTGCACATAGCACACACACTGCACATAGTACACAGGACCCCTGCACATAGTACACACTGCACATAGTACACACTGCACATAGTACACAGGACACTGCACATAGTACACAGGACCCTGCACATAGTACACGCTGCACATAGTACACAGGATACTGCACATAGTACACAGGACACTGCAGATAGTACACACACTGCACATAGTACACACCCTGCACATAGTACACACTGCACATAGTACACAGGACACTGCACATAGTACCCCCCTGCACATAGTACCCCCCTGCACATAGTACACACTGCACATAGTACACAGGACACTGCGCATAGTACACAGGACACTGCGCATAGTACACCCCCTGCACATAGTACATACTGCACATAGTACACACCCTGCACATAGTACTCACTGAACATAGTATATGCCCCAATGTCATTTACAAATTCATATGACTTTTTCCATCATTTTCTTTCCACATACTAATATTTTGGTAACAGCTCCATAACAAATACTCACTGCACCCCTAGATGAATACCAGTGCATCATACAGGACTATCTGTAAACCCTAATGTGGCGGATTTGTGGGATCAAAACGCTCTCTACACCCTTTTATAATATCCTTGACGGGTCTAGTTTCCGAGATGAGGTGATATGTTGGGGGTTTACAATGTTCTGTTATATTAGGGCACATTAAAAGTGATTTGGCAAAAGCCCTTCTGTGCCATGCTGTGTCCTGCTGTGTGCCATGCTGTGTCCTGCTGTGTGCCATGCTGTGTGCCATGCTGTGTCCTGCTGTGTGCCATGCTGTGCCCTGCTGTGCCATGCTTTGCCATTCTGTGCCCTGCTGTGCCCTTCTGTGCCATGCTATATGCCTTGCTTTGCCATTCTGTGCCATGCTGTGTGCCATGCTTTGCCATTCTGTGCCCTTTTGGGCCCTTCTGTGCCATGCTTTGTGCCATGCTTTGCCGCTTTGTGCCATGCTTTGCCCTTTTGTGCCATGCTTTGCCCTTTTGTGCCATGCTTTGCCCATCTGTGCCATGCTGTGTGCCCTTCTGGGCCCTACTGTGCCATGCTGTGCCCTTCTGTGCTTTGTTGTGCCCTTCTGTGCCATGCCGTTTGCCATGCTGTGCCCCTCTGTGCCATGCCATTGCCATGCTTTGCCCTTCTGTGCCATGCTTTGCCCTTCTGTGCCATGCTTTGCCCTTCTGTGCCATGCTGTGTGCCCTTCTGTGCCATGCCGTGTGCCATGCTTTGCCCTTCTCTGCCGTTCTGTGCCCTTCTGTGCTATTCTGTGCCATGCTTTGCCCTTCTGTGCCATGCTGTGTGCAATGCTGTGCCCTTCTGTGCCATGCTGTGCCCTTCTGGGCCCTAATGTGCCATGCTGTGCCATGCTGTGCCCTTCTGTGCCATGCTTTGCCCTTCTGTGCCATGCTTTCCCTTTCTGTGCCATGCTTTGCCCTTCCGTGCCCTGCTGTGCCCTTGTGTCATGCTTTGCCCTTCTGTGCCATGCTGTGTGCCATGCTTTGCCCTTCTGTGCCATGCTGTGTGCCCTTCTGTGCCATGCTGTGTGCCATGCTTTGCCCTTCTGTGCCATGCAGTGTGCCATGCTTTGCCCTTCTGTGCCATGCCGTGTGCCATGCTTTGCCCTTTTGTGCTGTTCTGTGCCCTGCTGGAGCCATTTTAGGGGGAATTTAATATGAATGCCTTGCAAAGCTTTGTCAGGTATCATAGTATCATAGTATATATAAGGCTGGTACAGTTTGTTCCTAAAAAATAAAATAAATGTTTTTAAAATTTTCTTTAGAAAATAACTGTAAAGTTACTTGACAAAAAATAGTTTTGGATAGATGGATAGAACTCTCGACAACAATGTCAAAGATACTGGATCAAGCTGCTGGCTTCTACATACCCTGAGATCCAGCCTCGTATCCTGTCCTATCTGTAAAATCCCTCCAGGGTCTCCTGAAGTGGGCGGGCACTTCCTGGTTGTGACAGGAACTGAGGCCAGAGCAGCTTCCCTCACTACCCATAATTCTAAGGGCACTGAGGCCAGAGCACTGAGGGCATTCACCTGAACAAGCAGCTCAGCCAATCAGGACACAGAATTTCCAGTGTTACTGCTTTGTACAGAGCAAGGCAGGGAAGACGCAGAGCTAATAGCACAGAGCCCTGGATCTCTGGTCAGAAAGGATCACACAGTAATCTACTACACCGCATGGGGACATCACATTCTGTGTGTGTGAAGACCGCCTCTCTGAAAGGACCCCTCCCTAAAGTACTGTCTGTTTTTTTTTTAATCAATGACTGATTTTGCTCTATGACCCCCCTTTCCGGTGCAGGTCACAGTATTGTGCACTCACCTACACCCACACACTGCTCCTCACATACCATATGCACTGACTCTCCCGTCCCTCCGCACTGCCGCACCTTCATAACTGCATAACCAGTCACATGCTTGTGACCCCTCTCAACAAGATCCAGCCACCCTCCACTCATCTCCAACATGTAGATATGGATTCCCATGGTTACCAATCAAAACAAAGGAAGAGAGAGCAGCCAGGGGGACAATGTAAAACCCCTGCTAGCAGGCAAACTGGGAGGGTAATTTAGAGAAAGATTTTAGCTTAGTGCAGAGTTAAGCAAAATATTTTATTCTTTAAGGTTTTTTAAAATTAGAATTCTAAGCTTTTTCATTTCCTGAAGAAATCAATGCTTAAATGCTTAAAAATGATTCCAATATGCAAATTGGTGACAAATGTGGGTGGTAAGTAACTGTATGATGAGCGGAACATTTAGAAATCAGAAAATTACTAGATTGAAGAAAAAAATCACCTCCTGCTGTGATCCTCCTCTCCCCCTGCTGTGATCCTTCTGTCCTCCACTCCTCCTGCTGTGATCCTTCTATTCTATGCTCCTCTCCTCAAGCTGTGATCCTTCTGTTCTCTGCTCCTCTCCTCCTGCTTTGACTCTTATATCCTCTGCTCTGCTCCTCCTGCTGTGATCCTTCTATCCTCTGCTCCTCTCCTCCTGCTGTGATCCTTCTATCCTCTGCTCCTCTCCTACTGCTGTGATCCTTCTATTCTATGCTCCTCTCCTCCTGCTGTGATCCTTCTGTTCTCTGCTCCTCTCCTCCTGCTTTGACTCTTATATTCTCTGCTCCGCTCCTCCTGCTGTGATCCTTCTATCCTCTGCTCCTCTCCTCCTGCTGTGATCCTTCTATCCTCTGCTCCTCTCCTCCTGCTGTGACCCTTCTATCCTCTGCTCCTCTCCTCCTGCTGTGATCCTTCTATCCTCTGCTCCTCTACTCCTGCTGTGATCCTTCTATCCTCTGCTCATCTCCTCCTGCTGTGATCCTTCTATCCTCTGCTCATCTCCTCCTGCTGTGATCCTTCTATCCTCTGCTCCTCCTGCTGTGATCCTTCTATCCTCTGCTCCTCTCCTCCTGCTGTGATCCTTCTATCCTCTGCTCCTCTCCTCCTCCTGTGATCCTTCTATCATCTGCTCCTCTCCTCCTGCTGTGATCCTTCTATCCTCTGCTCCTCTTCTCCTGCTGTGATCCTTCTATCCTCTGCTCCTCTCCTCCTGCTGTGATCCTTCTATCCTCTGCTCCTCTCCTCCTTCTGTGACCCTTCTATCCTCTGCTCCGCTCCTCCTGCTGTGATCCTTCTATCCTCTGCTCCGCTCCTCCTGCTGTGATCCTTCTATCCTCTGCTCCTCCTGCTGTGATCCTTCTGTCCTCCACTCCTCCTGCTGTGATCCTTCTATCCTCTGCTCCTCTCCTCCTGCTGTGACCCTTCTATCCTCTGCTCCTCTCCTCCTGCTGTGATCCTTCTATCCTCTGCTCCTCTCCTCCTGCTGTGACCCTTCTATCCTCTGCTTTGCTCCTCCTGCTGTGCCCCCTCTATCCTCTGCTCCTCCTGCTGTGATCCTTCTATCCTCTGCTCCTCTACTCCTGCTGTGATCCTTCTATCCTCTGCTCCTCTCCTCCTGCTGTGATCCTTCTATCCTCTGCTCCTCTCCTCCTGCTGTGACCCTTCTATCCTCTGCTCTTCTCCTCCTGCTGTGATCCTTCTATCCTCTGCTCCTCTACTCCTGCTGTGATCCTTCTATCCTCTGCTCCTCTCCTCCTGCTGTGACCCTTCTATCCTCTGCTCCTCTCCTCCTGCTGTGATCCTTCTATCCTCTGCTCCTCTCCTCCTGCTTTGACCCTTCTATCCTCTGCTCCTCTCCTCCTCCTGTGATCCTTCTATCATCTGCTCCTCTCCTCCTGCTGTGATCCTTCTATCCTCTGCTCCTCTTCTCCTGCTGTGATCCTTCTATCCTCTGCTCCTCTCCTCCTGCTGTGATCCTTCTATCCTCTGCTCCTCTCCTCCTTCTGTGACCCTTCTATCCTCTGCTCCGCTCCTCCTGCTGTGATCCTTCTATCCTCTGCTCCTCCTGCTGTGACCCTTCTATCCTCTGCTCCTCCTGCTGTGATCCTTCTGTCCTCCACTCCTCCTGCTGTGATCCTTCTATCCTCTGCTCCTCTCCTTCTGCTGTGACCCTTCTATCCTCTGCTCCTCTCCTCCTGCTGTGATCCTTCTATCCTCTGCTCCTCTCCTCCTGCTGTGACCCTTCTATCCTCTGCTTTGCTCCTCCTGCTGTGCCCCCTCTATCCTCTGCTCCTCCTGCTGTGATCCTTCTATCCTCTGCTCCTCTCCTCCTGCTGTGATCCTTCTATCCTCTGCTCCTCTCCTCCTGCTGTGATCCTTCTATCCTCTGCTCCTCTCCTCCTGCTGTGACCCTTCTATCCTCTGCTCTTCTCCTCCTGCTGTGATCCTTCTATCCTCTGCTCCTCTACTCCTGCTGTGATCCTTCTATCCTCTGCTCCTCTCCTCCTGCTGTGACCCTTCTATCCTCTGCTCCTCTCCTCCTGCTGTGATCCTTCTATCCTCTGCTCCTCTCCTCCTGCTTTGACCCTTCTATCCTCTGCTCCACTCCTCCTGCTGTGATCCTTCTATCCTCTGCTCCTCTCCTCCTGCTGTGATCCTTCTATCCTCTGCTCCTCTCCTCCTGCTGTGATCCTTCTATCCTCTGCTCCTCTCCTCCTGCTGTGATCCTTCTATCCTCTGCTCCTCTCCTCCTGCTGTGACCCTTCTATCCTCTGCTCTTCTCCTCCTGCTGTGATCCTTCTATCCTCTGCTCCTCTACTCCTGCTGTGATCCTTCTATCCTCTGCTCCTCCTGCTGTGACCCTTCTATCCTCTGCTCCTCTCCTCCTGCTGTGATCCTTCTATCCTCTGCTCCTCCTGCTGTGATCCTTCTATCCTCTGCTCCTCTCCTCCTGCTGTGACCCTTCTATCCTCTGCTCCTCCTGCTGTGATCCTTCTATCCTCTGCTCCTATCCTCCTGCTGTAATCCTTCTATCCTCTGCTCCTCTCCTCCTGCTTTGACCCTTCTATCCTCTGCTCCACTCCTCCTGCTGTGATCCTTCTATCCTCTGCTCCTCTCCTCCTGCTGTGATCCTTCTATCCTCTGCTCCTCTCCTCCTGCTGTGATCCTTCTATCCTCTGCTACTCTCCTCCTGCTGTGACCCTTCTATCCTCTGCTCCTCTCCTCCTGCTTTGATCCTTCTATCCTCTGCTCCTCTCCTCCTGCTGTGATCCTTCTATCCTCTTCTCCTCTCCTCCTGTTTGGATCCTTTTATCCTCTGCTCCTCCTGCTGTGATCCTTCTATCCTCTGCTCCTCTCCTCCTGCTGTGATCCTTCTATCCTCTGCTCCTCTCCTCCTGCTGTGATCCTTCTATCCTCTGCTCCTATCCTCCTGCTGTGATCCTTCTATCCTCTGCTCCTCTCCTCCTGCTTTGACCCTTCTATCCTCTGCTCCGCTCCTCCTGCTGTGATCCTTCTATCCTCTGCTCCTCTCCTCCCTCTGTGATCCTTCTATCCTCTGCTTTGCTCCTCCTGCTGTGCCCCCTCTATCCTCTGCTCCTCCTGCTGTGAGCCTTCTATCCTCTGCTCCTCCTGCTGTGATCCTTCTATCCTCTGCTCCTCCTGCTGTGATCCTTCTATCCTCTGCTCCTCTCCTCCTGCTGTGATCCTTCTATCCTCTGCTCCGCTCCTCCTGCTGTGATCCTTCTATCCTCTGCTCCGCTCCTCCTGCTGTGATCCTTCTATCCTCTGCTCCTCTCCTCCTGCTGTGATCCTTCTATCCTCTGCTCCGCTCCTCCTGCTGTGATCCTTCTATCCTCTGCTACTCTCCTCCTGCTGTGACCCTTCTATCCTCTGCTCCTCTCCTCCTGCTGTGACCCTTCTATCCTCTGCTCCTTTCCTCCTGCTATGAACCTTCTATCCTCTGCTCCTCCTGCTGTGATCCTAGTATCCTCTGCTCCTCCTGCCGTGATCCTTCTCTCCTCTGCTCCTCTCCTCCTGCTGTGATCCTTCTATGCTCTGCTCCTCTCCTCCTGCTGTGATCCTTCTATCCTCTGCTCCTCCTGCTGTGATCCTTCTATCCTCTGCTCCTCCTGCTGTGACCCTTCTATCCTCTGATCCTCTCCTCCTGCTGTGACCCTTCTATCCTCTGCTCCTCCTGCTGTGATCCTTCTATCCTCTGCTCCGCTCCTCCTGCTGTGATCCTTCTATCCTCTGCTCCTCTCCTCCTGCTGTGATCCTTCTATCCTCTGCTCCTCTCCTCCTGCTGTGATCCTTCTATCCTCTGCTCCTATCCTCCTTCTGTGATCCTTCTATCCTCTGCTCCTCTCCTCCTGCTTTGACCCTTCTATCCTCTGCTCCGCTCCTCCTGCTGTGATCCTTCTATCCTCTGCTCCTCTCCTCCCTCTGTGATCCTTCTATCCTCTGCTTTGCTCCTCCTGCTGTGCCCCCTCTATCCTCTGCTCCTCCTGCTGTGAGCCTTCTATCCTCTGCTCCTCCTGCTGTGATCCTTCTATCCTCTGCTCCTCCTGCTGTGATCCTTCTATCCTCTGCTCCTCTCCTCCTGCTGTGATCCTTCTATCCTCTGCTCCGCTCCTCCTGCTGTGATCCTTCTATCCTCTGCTCCGCTCCTCCTGCTGTGATCCTTCTATCCTCTGCTCCTCTCCTCCTGCTGTGATCCTTCTATCCTCTGCTCCGCTCCTCCTGCTGTGATCCTTCTATCTTCTGCTACTCTCCTCCTGCTGTGACCCTTCTATCCTCTGCTCCTCTCCTCCTGCTGTGACCCTTCTATCCTCTGCTCCTTTCCTCCTGCTATGAACCTTCTATCCTCTGCTCCTCCTGCTGTGATCCTAGTATCCTCTGCTCCTCCTGCTGTGATCCTTCTATCCTCTGCTCCTCTCCTCCTGCTGTGATCCTTCTATGCTCTGCTCCTCTCCTCCTGCTGTGATCCTTCTATCCTCTGCTCCTCCTGCTGTGATCCTTCTATCCTCTGCTCCTCCTGCTGTGACCCTTCTATCCTCTGCTCCTCCTGATGTGATCCTTCTATCCAATGCTCCTCTCCTCCTGCTGTGACCCTTCTATCCTCTGCTCCTCCTGCTGTGATCCTTCTATCCTCTGCTCCGCTCCTCCTGCTGTGATCCTTCTATCCAATGCTCCTCTCCTCCTGCTGTGACCCTTTTATCCTCTGCTCCTCCTGCTGTGATCCTTCTATCCTCTGCTCTGCTCCTCTCCTCCTGCTGTGATCCTTCTGTTCTCTGCTCCTCTCCTCCTGCTGTGACCCTTCTATCCTCTGCTCCTCTCCTCCTGCTGTGATCCTTCTATCCTCTGCTCCGCTCCTCCTGCTGTGATCCTTCTATCCTCTGCTCTGCTCCTCATGCTGTGATCCTACTATCCTCTGCTCCTCTCCTTCTGCTGTGATCCTTCTATCCTCTGCTCCTCTCCTCCTGCTGTGATCCTTCTATCATCTGCTCCTCTCCTCCTGCTGTGATCCTTCTATGCTCTGCTCCTCTCCTCCTGCTGTGATCCTTCTATCCTCTGCTACTCTCCTCCTGCTGTGACCCTTCTATCCTCTGCTCCTCTCCTCCTGCTGTGACCCTTCTATCCTCTGCTCCTTTCCTCCTGCTATGAACCTTCTATCCTCTGCTCCTCTCCTCCTGCTGTGACCCTTCTATCCTCTGCTCCTTTCCTCCTGCTATGAACCTACTATCCTCTGCTCCTCCTGCTGTGATCCTTCTATCCTCTGCTCCTCTCCTCCTGCTGTGATCCTTCTATGCTCTGCTCCTCTCCTCCTGCTGTGATCCTTCTATCCTCTGCTCCTCCTGCTGTGATCCTTCTATCCTCTGCTCCTCCTGCTGTGACCCTTCTATCTTCTGCTCCTCCTGCTGTGATCCTTCTATCCAATGCTCCTCTCCTCCTGCTGTGACCCTTCTATCCTCTGCTCCTCCTGCTGTGATCCTTCTATCCTCTGCTCCTCTCCTCCTGCTGTGATCCTTCTATCAAATGCTCCTCTCCTCCTGCTGTGACCCTTTTATCCTCTGCTCTTCCTGCTGTGATCCTTCTGTTCTCTGCTCCTCTCGTCCTGCTGTGACCCTTCTATCCTCTGCTCCTCTCCTCCTGCTGTGATCCTTCTATCCTCTGCTCCGCTCCTCCTGCTGTGATCCTTCTATCCTCTGCTCTGCTCCTCCTGCTGTGATCCTACTATCCTCTGCTCCTCTCCTCCTGCTGTGATCCTTCTATCCTCTGCTCCTCTCCTCCTGCTGTGATCCTTCTATGCTCTGCTCCTCTCCTCCTGCTGTGATCCTTCTATCCTCTGCTCCTCCTGCTGTGATCCTTCTATCCTCTGCTCCTCCTGCTGTGACCCTTCTATCCTCTGCTCCTCCTGCTGTGATCCTTCTATCCAATGCTCCTCTCCTCCTGCTGTGATCCTTCTATCCAATGCTCCTCTCCTCCTGCTGTGACCCTTCTATCCTCTGCTCCTCCTGCTGTGATCCTTCTATCCTCTGCTCCTCTCCTCCTGCTGTGATCCTTCTATCCAATGCTCCTCTCCTCCTGCTGTGACCCTTTTATCCTCTGCTCCTCCTGCTGTGATCCTTCTGTTCTCTGCTCCTCTCCTCCTGCTGTGACCCTTCTATCCTCTGCTCCTCTCCTCCTTCTGTGATCCTTCTATCCTCTGCTCTGCTCCTCCTGCTATGATCCATCTGTTCTCTGCTCCTCTCCTCCTGCTGTGATCCTTCTGTTCTCTGCTCCTCTCGTCCTGCTGTGATCCTTCTATCCTCTGCTCTGCTCCTCCTGCTGTGATCCTTCTATCCTCTGCTCCTCTCCTCCTGCTGTGATCCTTCTATCCTCTGCTCTGCTCCTCCTGCTGTGATCCTTCTATCCTCTGCTCCTCTCCTCCTGCTGTGATCCTTCTATCCTCTGCTCCTCTTCTCCTGCTGTGATCCTTCTATCCTCTGCTCCTCTCCTCCTGCTGTGAGCCTTCTATCCTCTGCTCCTCTCCTCCTGCTGTGATCCTTCTATCCTCTGCTCCTCTCCTCCTGCTGTGATCCTTCTATCCTCTGCTCCTCTCCTCCTGCTTTGACCCTTCTATCCTCTGCTCCTCCTGCTGTGATCCTTCTATCCTCTGCTCCTCTCCTTTTGCTGTGATCCTCTGCTCCTCTCCTCCTGCTGTGATCCTTCTATCCTCTGCTCCTCTCCTCCTGCTGTGATCCTTCTATCCTCTGCTCCTCTCCTCCTTCTGTGACCCTTCTATCCTCTGCTCTTCCTGCTGTGACCCTTCTATCCTCTGCTCCTCTCCTCCTGCTTTGACCCTTCTATCCTCTGCTCTGCTCCTCCTGCTGTGATCCTTCTATCCTCTGCTCCTCTCCTCCTGCTGTGATCCTTCTATCCTCTGCTCCTCTCCTCCTGCTGTGACCCTTCTATCCTCTGCTCCTCTCCTCCTGATGTGATCCTTCTATCCTCTGCTCTGCTCCTCCTGCTGTGACCCTTCTATCCTCTGCTCCTCCTGCTGTGACCCTTCTATCCTCTGCTCCTCCTGCTGTGACCCTTCTATCCTCTGCTCCTCTCCTCCTGCTGTGATCCTTCTATCCTCTGCTCCTCCTGCTGTGACCCTTCTATCCTCTGCTTTGCTCCTCCTGCTGTGCCCCCGCTATCCTCTGCTCCTCCTGCTGTGATCCTTCTATCCTCTGCTCTTCTCCTCCTGCTGTGATCCTTCTATCCTCTGCTCTTCTCCTCCTGCTGTGATCCTTCTATCCTCTGCTCCTCTCCTCCTGCTGTGATCCTTCTATCCTCTGCTCCTCTCCTCCTGCTGTGATCCTTCTATCCTCTGCTCCTCCTGCTGTGATCCTTCTATCCTCTGCTCCTCCTGCTGTGATCCTTCTATCCTCTGCTCCTCTCCTCCTGATGTGATCCTTCTATCCTCTGCTCTGCTCCTCCTGCTGTGACCCTTCTATCCTCTGCTCCTCCTGCTGTGATCCTTCTATCCTCTGCTCCTCTCCTCCTGATGTGATCCTTCTATCCTCTGCTCTGCTCCTCCTGCTGTGACCCTTCTATCCTCTGCTCCTTCTGCTGTGATCCTTCTATCCTCTGCTCCTCCTGCTGTGATCCTTCTATCCTCTGCTCCTCCTGCTGTGACCCTTCTATCCTCTGCTCCTCCTGCTGTGATCCTTCTATCCTCTGCTCCTCCTGCTGTGATCCTTCTATCCTCTGCTTTGCTCCTCATTCTGGGATCCTTCTATCCTCTGCTCCGCTCCTCCTGCTGTGATCCTTCTATCCTCTGCTCCTCTCCTCCTGCTGTGATCCTTCTATCCTCTGCTCTTCTCCTCCTGCTGTGATCCTTCTATCCTCTGCTCCTCTCCTCCTGCTGTGATCCTTCTATCCTCTGCTCCTCTCCTCCTTCTGTGACCCTTCTATCCTCTGCTCTTCCTGCTGTGACCCTTCTATCCTCTGCTCCTCTCCTCCTGCTGTGATCCTTCTATTCTATGCTCCTCTCCTCCTGCTGTGATCCTTCTATCCTCTGCTCCTCCTGCTGTGATCCTTCTATCCTCTGCTCCTCTCCTCCTGCTTTGACCCTTCTATCCTCTGCTCCTCTCCTCCTGATGTGATCCTTCTATCCTCTGCTCTGCTCCTCCTGCTGTGACCCTTCTATCCTCTGCTCCTCCTGCTGTGATCCTTCTATCCTCTGCTCCTCTCCTCCTGATGTGATCCTTCTATCCTCTGCTCCTCTCCTCCTGATGTGATCCTTCTATCCTCTGCTCTGCTCCTCCTGCTGTGACCCTTCTATCCTCTGCTCCTCCTGCTGTGATCCTTCTATCCTCTGCTCCTCCTGCTGTGATCCTTCTATCCTCTGCTTTGCTCCTCCTGCTGGGATCCTTCTATCCTCTGCTCCGCTCCTCCTGCTGTGATCCTTCTATCCTCTGCTCTGCTCCTCCTGCTGTGACCCTTCTATCCTCTGCTCCTCCTGCTGTGATTCTTCTATCCTCTGCTCCTCTCCTCCTGATGTGATCCTTCTATCCTCTGCTCTGCTCCTCCTGCTGTGATCCTTCTATCCTCTGCTCCTCCTGCTGTGATCCTTCTATCCTCTGCTCCTCTCCTCCTGATGTGATCCTTCTATCCTCTGCTCTGCTCCTCCTGCTGTGACCCTTCTATCCTCTGCTCCTCCTGCTGTGATCCTTCTATCATCTGCTCCTCCTGCTGTGATCCTTCTATCCTCTGCTCCTCTCCTCCTGCTGTGATCCTTCTATCCTCTGCTCCTCTCCTCCTTCTGTGACCCTTCTATCCTCTGCTCTTCCTGCTGTGACCCTTCTATCCTCTGCTCCTCTCCTCCTGCTGTGATCCTTCTATTCTATGCTCCTCTCCTCCTGCTGTGATCCTTCTATCCTCTGCTCCTCCTGCTGTGATCCTTCTATCCTCTGCTCCTCTCCTCCTGCTTTGACCCTTCTATCCTCTGCTCCTCTCCTCCTGATGTGATCCTTCTATCCTATGCTCTGCTCCTCCTGCTGTGACCCTTCTATCCTCTGCTCCTCCTGCTGTGATCCTTCTATCCTCTGCTCCTCTCCTCCTGATGTGATCCTTCTATCCTCTGCTCCTCTCCTCCTGATGTGATCCTTCTATCCTCTGCTCTGCTCCTCCTGCTGTGACCCTTCTATCCTCTGCTCCTCCTGCTGTGATCCTTCTATCCTCTGCTCCTCCTGCTGTGATCCTTCTATCCTCTGCTTTGCTCCTCCTGCTGGGATCCTTCTATCCTCTGCTCCGCTCCTCCTGCTGTGATCCTTCTATCCTCTGCTCTGCTCCTCCTGCTGTGACCCTTCTATCCTCTGCTCCTCCTGCTGTGATCCTTCTATCCTCTGCTCCTCTCCTCCTGATGTGATCCTTCTATCCTCTGCTCTGCTCCTCCTGCTGTGATCCTTCTATCCTCTGCTCCTCCTGCTGTGATCCTTCTATCCTCTGCTCCTCTCCTCCTGATGTGATCCTTCTATCCTCTGCTCTGCTCCTCCTGCTGTGACCCTTCTATCCTCTGCTCCTCCTGCTGTGATCCTTCTATCATCTGCTCCTCCTGCTGTGATCCTTCTATCCTCTGCTCCTCTCCTCCTGATGTGATCCTTCTATCCTCTGCTCTGCTCCTCCTGCTGTGACCCTTCTATCCTCTGCTCCTCCTGCTGTGATCCTTCTATCCTCTGCTCCTCCTGCTGTGATCCTTCTATCCTCTGCTCCTCTCCTCCTGCTGTGATCCTTCTATCCTCTGCTCCTCTCCTCCTGCTGTGATCCTTCTATCCTCTGCTCCTCCTGCTGTGATCCTTCTATCCTCTGCTCTTCTCCTCCTGCTGTGATCCTTCTATCCTCTGCTCTGCTCCTCCTGCTGTGACCCTTCTATCCTCTGCTCTGCTCCTCCTGTTGTGACCCTTCTATCCTCTGCTCCTCTAGCGGCTGAGACCCCCTGTGTGCAGTTTTGGATATTATCGTATCTTCTCTTATGTCCACAGCTCATTTCTAGTGACGCTGACGGAGCCATACAGAGGGCTGGGAGGTTTCGGGTGGAGAATGGATCTTCAGATGAGGTACATTTCATATTCCCATATATCACATTATTACCTATACATCAGAATTACACCCACATGAGCGGCACATGAGCTGTGAGAGCAAATTACTACAAGAGCTACAGAAATGCTGGTCAGACGCTTCTCCTGCTTATGTTATAGGAATAGACGCTGTGGGGAATGTATCGCTGCTTGCGCACCAAGCAAAGGGACGGTGACTATGTTTGTCAGACGTCTCTACGCGCTGCCCGAAACAGGCGCACATAGGGCTGCTGGCAGGTTATAGACATTCTACATGTATCCAGCATAGCCCCTATATATTCTACATGTACCCAGCATAGCCCCTATATATTCTACATGTATCCAGCATAGCCCCTATATATTCTACATGTACCCAGCATAGCCCCTATATATATACTACATGTATCCAGCATAGCCCCTATATATTCTACATGTATCCAGCATAGCCCCTATATATTCTACATGTATCCAGCATAGCCCCTATATATTCTACATGTATCCAGCATAGCCCCCATATATTCTACATGTATCCAGCATAGCCCCTATATATTCTACATGTATCCAGCATAGCCCCTATATATTCTACATGTATCCAGCATAGCCCCCATATATTCTACATGTATCCAGCATAGCCCCTATATATTCTACATGTATCCAGCATAGCCCTATATATTCTACATGTATCCAGCATAGCCCCTATATATTCTACATGTATCCAGCATAGCCCCCTATATATTCTACATGTATCCAGCATAGCCCCTATATAGTCTACATGTATCCAGCATAGCCCCTATATAGTCTACATGTACCTAGCATAGCCCCTATATCAGTGATGGTGAACCTATGGCACGGGTGCCGGAGGTGGCACTCGGAGCTCTTTCTGTGGGCACTCAGGCCATCACCAGAGATGACTCCAGGTATCTTCTTGCAGTCCCAGACAGCCCAGGACTTGCTGTGCACAGAGCTATTTTAAAGTGACAGCTCTACCTGGGACTATTTTCTGCTTTATTGGTGTCCTCAGGGGCTGTTATCAATGAAAGCTTTGACAGAGGAGGGAGTATAAATCACACATTACATTTCTGTGTTGGCACTTTGTGATAAATAAGTGCGTCTTTGATGTAGTTTGGGCACTCGGTCTCTAAAAGGTTCGCCATCACTGCCCTATATATTCTACATGTATCCAGCATAGCCCCTATATATTCTACATGTATCCAGCATAGCCCCTATATATTCTACATGTATCCAGCATAGCCCCTATATATTCTACATGTATCCAGCATATCCCCTATACATTCTACATGTATCCAGCATAGCCCCCTATATATTCTACATGTATCCAGCATAGCCCCCTATATATTCTACATGTATCCAGCATAGCCCCTATATATTCTACATGTATCCAGCATAGCCCCCTATATATACTACATGTATCCAACATATCCTCTATATATACTACATGTACTTGGCATAGCCCCTATATATTCTACATGTATCCAGCATAGCCCCTATATATCCTACATGTATCCAAAATAGCACCTATATATTCTACATGTATCCAACATAGCCCCCTATATATTCTACATGTATCCAGCATAGCCCCTATATATTCTACATGTATCCAACATAGCCCCCTATATATACTACATGTATCCAGCATAGCCCCCTATATATTCTACATGTATCCAGCATAGCCCCTATATATTCTACATGTATCCAGCATAGCCCCCTATATATACTACATGTATCCAGCATAGCCCCCTATATATTCTACATGTATCCAGCATAGCCCCCTATATATTCTACATGTACTTAGCATAACCCCCTATATATTCTACATGTACTTAGCATAGCCCCCTATATATTCTACATGTACTTAGCATAACCCCTATATATTCTACATGTATCCAGCATAGCCCCCTATATATACTACATGTACCCAGCATAGCCCCTATATATATACTACATGTATCCAGCATAGCCCCTATATATTCTACATGTATCCAGCATAACCCCTATATATTCTACATGTACTTAGCATAGCCCCCTATATATTCTACATGTACTTAGCATAACCCCCTATTCTACATGTCTCCATCTTATCTTATGAATCCCCCCGCCACCATGTTGTGATTTCCTGAAATGCTGAGCCTTGTAGTGTTTGTCGTGCAGAGCAGTGACTACACCCCGGGTGTCTGGAGACGGACGGACGTTCACCTGGAGAACCCAGAATACCACACACGATGGTACTTCAAGTATTTCCTGGGGAAAGGTAAATGCAACTCCAGAATCTGGACTGGAGGGGGCACTCTATGCCAGGCTGGTGATAGGAGGGGGGCTCTATGGCAGGCTGGTGATAGGAGGGGGGCTCTATGGCAGGCTGGTGATAGGAGGGGGGCTCTATGGCAGGCTGGTGATAGGATGGGGGCTCTATGCCAGGCTGGTGATAGGAGGGGGGCTCTATGCCAGGCTGGTGATAGGAGGGGGGCTCTATGGCAGACTGGTGATAGGAGGGGGGCTCTATGGCAGGCTGGTGATAGGAGGGGGGCTCTATGGCAGGCTGGTGATAGGAGGAGGGCTCTATGGCAGGCTGGTGATAGGAGGAGGGCTCTATGGCAGGCTGGTGATAGGAGGGGGGCTCTATGGCAGGCTGGTGATAGGAGGGGGGCTCTATGGCAGGCTGGTGATAGGAGGGGGGCTCTATGGCAGGCTGGTGATAGGAGGGTCGCTCTATGGCAGACTGGTGATAGGAGGGGGGCTCTATGGCAGGCTGGTGATAGGAGGGGGGCTCTATGGCAGGCTGGTGATAGGAGGGGGGCTCTATGCCAGGCTGGTGATAGGAGGGGGGCTCTATGGCAGGCTGGTGATAGGAGGGGGGCTCTATGGCAGGCTGGTGATAGGAGGGGGGCTCTATGGCAGGCTGGTGATAGGAGGGGGGCTCTATGGCAGGCTGGTGATAGGAGGGGGGCTCTATGGCAGACTGGTGATAGGAGGGGGGCTCTATGGCAGGCTGGTGATAGGAGGGGGGCTCTATGGCAGGCTGGTGATAGGAGGGGGGCTCTATGGCAGGCTGGTGATAGGAGGGGGGCTCTATGGCAGGCTGGTGATAGGAGGGGGGCTCTATGGCAGACTGGTGATAGGAGGGGGGCTCTATGGCAGGCTGGTGATAGGAGGGGGCTCTATGGCAGGCTGGTGATAGGAGGGGGGCTGTGCGGGAGGCTGGTGATAGGAGGAGGGCTCTATGGCAGGCTGGTGATAGGAGGGGGGCTCTATGGCAGGCTGGTGATAGGAGGGGGGCTCTATGGCAGGCTGGTGATAGGAGGGGGGCTCTATGGCAGGCTGGTGATAGGAGGGGGGCTCTATGCCAGGCTGGTGATAGGAGGGGGGCTCTATGCCAGGCTGGTGATAGGAGGGGGGCTCTATGGCAGGCTGGTGATAGGAGGGGGGCTCTATGGCAGGCTGGTGATAGGAGGAGGGCCCTATGGCAGACTGGTGATAGGAGGAGGGCTCTATGGCAGGCTGGTGATAGGAGGGGGGCTCTATGGCAGGCTGGTGATAGGAGGGGGGCTCTATGGCAGGCTGGTGATAGGAGGGGGGCTCTATGGCAGGCTGGTGATAGGAGGGGGGCTCTATGGCAGGCTGGTGATAGGAGGGGGGCTCTATGGCAGGCTGGTGATAGGAGGGGGGCTCTATGGCAGGCTGGTGATAGGAGGGGGGCTCTATGGCAGGCTGGTGATAGGAGGGGGGCTCTATGGCAGGCTGGTGATAGGAGGGGGGCTCTATGGCAGGCTGGTGATAGGAGGAGGGCTCTATGGCAGGCTGGTGATAGGAGGGGGGCTCTATGGCAGGCTGGTGATAGGAGGAGGGCTCTATGGCAGGCTGGTGATAGGAGGGGGGCTCTATGGCAGGCTGGTGATAGGAGGGGGGCTCTATGGCAGGCTGGTGATAGGAGGGGGGCTCTATGGCAGGCTGGTGATAGGAGGGGGCTCTATGGCAGGCTGGTGATAGGAGGGGGGCTCTATGGCAGGCTGGTGATAGAAGGGGGCTCTATGGCAGGCTGGTGATAGGAGGAGGGCTCTATGGCAGGCTGGTGATAGGAGGAGGGCTCTATGGCAGGCTGGTGATAGGAGGGGGCTCTATGGCAGGCTGGTGATAGGAGGGGGGCTCTATGGCAGGCTGGTGATAGGAGGGGGCTCTATGGCAGGCTGGTGATAGGAGGAGGGCTCTATGGCAGGCTGGTGATAGGAGGAGGGCTCTATGGCAGGCTGGTGATAGGAGGGGGCTCTATGGCAGGCTGGTGATAGGAGGAGGGCTCTATGGCAGGCTGGTGATAGGAGGGGGGCTCTATGGCAGGCTGGTGATAGGAGGAGGGCTCTATGGCAGGCTGGTGATAGGAGGGGGGCTCTATGGCAGGCTGGTGATAGGAGGGGGGCTCTATGGCAGGCTGGTGATAGGAGGGGGGATCTATGGCAGCCTGGTGATAGGAGGGGTCTCTATTCCAGGCTGGTGATAGGAGGAGGGCTCTATGGCAGGCTGGTGATAGGAGGGGGGCTCTATGGCAGGCTGGTGATAGGAGGGGGGCTCTATGGCAGGTTGGTGATAGGAGGAGGGCTCTATGGCAGGCTGGTGATAGGAGGGGGGCTCTATGGCAGGCTGGTGATAGGAGGGGGGCTCTATGGCAGGCTGGTGATAGGAGGGGGGCTCTATGGCAGGCTGGTGATTGGAGGGGGGCTCTATGGCAGGCTGGTGATAGGAGGGGGGCTCTATGGCAGGCTGGTGATAGGAGGAGGGCCCTATGGCAGGCTGGTGATAGGAGGGGGGCTCTATGGCAGGCTGGTGATAGGAGGGGGGCTCTATGGCAGGCTGGTGATAGGATGGGGGCTCTATGGCAGGCTGGTGATAGGAGGGGGGCTCTATGGCAGGCTGGTGATAGGATGGGGGCTCTATGGCAGGCTGGTGATAGGAGGGGGGCTCTATGGCAGGCTGGTGATAGGAGGGGGGCTCTATGGCAGGCTGGTGATAGGAGGGGGGCTCTATGGCAGGCTGGTGATAGGATGGGGGCTCTATGGCAGGCTGGTGATAGGAGGGGGGCTCTATGGCAGGCTGGTGATAGGAGGGGGGCTCTATGGCAGGCTGGTGATAGGAGGGGCGCTCTGCGGGAGGCTGGTGGTAGGAGGAGGGCTCTATGGCAGGCTGGTGATAGGAGGGGGGCTCTGCGGTAGGCTGGTGATAGAAGGGGGGCTGTGCGGGAGACTGGTGATAGGAGGGGGGCTCTATGGCAGGCTGGTGATAGGAGGGGGGCTCTGCGGTAGGCTGGTGATAGAAGGGGGGCTGTGCGGGAGGCTGGTGATAGGAGGGGGGCTCTATGGCAGGCTGGTGATAGGAGGGGGGCTCTGCGGTAGGCTGGTGATAGAAGGGGGGCTGTGCGGGAGGCTGGTGATAGGAGGGGGGCTCTATGGCAGGCTGGTGATAGGAGGGGGGCTTTATGGCAGGCTGGTGATAGGAGGGGGGCTCTATGGCAGGCTGGTGATAGGATGGGGGCTCTATGGCAGGCTGGTGATAGGAGGGGGGCTCTATGGCAGGCTGGTGATAGGAGGGGGGCTCTATGGCAGGCTGGTGATAGGAGGGGGGCTCTATGGCAGGCTGGTGATAGGAGGGGGGCTCTATGGCAGGCTGGTGATAGGAGGAGGGCTCTATGGCAGGCTGGTGATAGGAGTAGGGCTCTATGGCAGGCTGGTGATAGGAGGAGGGCTCTATGGCAGGCTGGTGATAGGAGGGGGCTCTATGGCAGGCTGGTGATAGGAGGGGGGCTCTATGGCAGGCTGGTGATAGGAGGGGGGCTCTATGGCAGGCTGGTGATAGGAGGGGGGCTCTATAGCAGGCTGGTGATAGGAGGGGGGCTCTGCGGGAGGCTGGTGGTAGGAGGAGGGCTCTATGGCAGGCTGGTGATAGGAGGGGGGCTCTATGGCAGGCTGGTGATAGGAGGAGGGCTCTATGGCAGGCTGGTGATAGGAGGGGGGCTCTATGGCAGGCTGGTGGTAGGAGGGGGCTCTATGGCAGGCTGGTGATAGGAGGGGGGCTCTATGGCAGGCTGGTGATAGGATGGGGGCTCTATGGCAGGCTGGTGATAGGAGGGGGGCTCTATGGCAGGCTGGTGATAGGAGGGGGGCTCTATGGCAGGCTGGTGATAGGAGGGGGGCTCTATGGCAGGCTGGTGATAGGAGGAGGGCTCTATGGCAGACTGGTGATAGGAGGAGGGCTCTATGGCAGGCTGGTGATAGGAGGGGGGCTCTATGGCAGGCTGGTGATAGGAGGGGGGCTCTATGGCAGGCTGGTGATAGGAGGGGGGCTCTATGCCAGGCTGGTGATAGGAGGGGGGCTCTATGGCAGGCTGGTGATAGGAGGGGGGCTCTATGCCAGGCTGGTGATAGGAGGGGGGCTCTATGGCAGGCTGGTGATAGGAGGAGGGCTCTATGGCCGTCTGGTGATAGGAGGGGGGCTCTATGGCAGGCTGGTGATAGGATGGGGGCTCTATGGCAGGCTGGTGATAGGAGGGGGGCTCTATGGCAGGCTGGTGATGGGAGGGGGGCTCTGCGGGAAGCTGGTGATAGGAGGAGGGCTCTATGGCAGGCTGGTGATAGGAGGAGGGCTCTATGGCAGGCTGGTGATAGGAGGGGGGCTCTATGGCAGGCTGGTGATAGGAGGGGGGCTCTATGGCAGGCTGGTGATAGGAGGGGGGCTCTATGGCAGGCTGGTGATAGGAGGGGGGCTCTATGGCAGGCTGGTGATAGGAGGGGGGCTCTATGGCAGGCTGGTGATAGGAGGGGGGCTGTGCGGGAGACTGGTGATAGGAGGGGGGCTCTATGGCAGGCTGGTGATAGGAGGGGGGCTCTATGGCAGGCTGGTGATAGGAGGGGGGCTCTATGGCAGGCTGGTGGTAGGAGGGGGCTCTATGGCAGGCTGGTGATAGGATGGGGGCTCTATGGCAGGCTGGTGATAGGAGGGGGGCTCTATGGCAGGCTGGTGATAGGAGGGGGGCTCTATGGCAGGCTGGTGATAGGAGGGGGGCTCTATGGCAGGCTGGTGATAGGAGGGGGGCTCTATGGCAGGCTGGTGATAGGAGGAGGGCTCTATGGCAGGCTGGTGATAGGAGGGGGGCTCTATGGCAGGCTGGTGATAGGAGGGGGGCTCTATGGCAGGCTGGTGATAGGAGGGGGGCTCTATGGCAGGCTGGTGATAGGAGGGGGGCTCTATGGCAGGCTGGTGATAGGAGGGGGTTCTATGGCAGGCTGGTGATAGGAGGGGGGCTCTATGGCAGGCTGGTGATAGGAGGGGGGCTCTGCGGGAGGCTGGTGATAGGAGAGGGTCTTTGCGGTAGGCTGGTGATACGAGGGGGGCTCTATGGCAGGCTGGTGATAGGACGGGGGCTCTATGGCAGGCTGGTGATAGGAGGGGGGCTCTATGGCAGGCTGGTGATAGGAGGGGGGCTCTATGGCAGGCTGGTGATAGGAGGAGGGCTCTATGGCAGGCTGGTGATAGGAGGAGGGCTCTATGGCAGGCTGGTGATAGGAGGGGGGCTCTATGGCAGGCTGGTGATAGGAGGGGGGCTCTATGGCAGGCTGGTGATAGGAGGGGGGCTCTATGGCAGGCTGGTGATAGGAGGGGGGCTCTATGGCAGGCTGGTGATAGAAGGGGGGCTGTGCGGGAGGCTGGTGATAGGAGGGGGCTCTATGGCAGGCTGGTGATAGGAGGGGGGCTCTATGGCAGGCTGGTGATAGGAGGGGGGCTCTGCGGTAGGCTGGTGATAGAAGGGGGGCTCTTTGGGCGAGGCTGGTGATAGGAAGGGGTGCCCTGCGGGAGGCTGGTGATAGGAGGAGGGCTCTATGGCAGGCTGGTGATAGGAGGGGGGCTCTGCGGTAGGCTGGTGATAGAAGGGGGGCTGTGCGGGAGACTGGTGATAGGAGGGGGGATCCATGGCAGGCTGGTGATAGGAGGGGGGCTCTATGGCAGGCTGGTGATAGGAGGGGGGCTCTATGGCAGGCTGGTGATAGTAGGGGGGCTCTATGGCAGACTGGTGATAGAAGGGGGGCTCTATGGCAGGCTGGTGATAGGAGGGGGGCTCTATGGCAGGCTGGTGATAGGAGGGGGGCTCTATGGCAGGCTGGTGATAGGAGGGGGGCTCTATGGCAGGCTGGTGATAGGAGGGGGGCTCTATGGCAGGCTGGTGATAGGAGGAGGGCTCTATGGCAGGCTGGTGATAGGAGGGGGGCTCTGCGGGAGGCTGGTGGTAGGAGGAGGGCTCTATGGCAGGCTGGTGATAGGAGGGGGGCTCTATGGCAGGCTGGTGATAGGAGGGGTCTCTATGGCAGGCTGGTGATAGGAGGGGGGCTCTATGGCAGGCTGGTGATAGGAGGGGGGCTCTATGGCAGGCTGGTGATAGAAGGGGGGCTGTGCGGGAGGCTGGTGATAGGAGGGGGGCTCTGCAGGAGGCTGGTGATAGGAGGGGGGGCTCTTTGGGCGAGGCTGGTGATAGGAAGGGGTGCCCTGCGGGAGGCTGGTGATAGGAGGAGGGCTCTATGGCAGGCTGGTGATAGGAGGGGGGCTCTGCGGTAGGCTGGTGATAGAAGGGGGGCTGTGCGGGAGACTGGTGATAGGAGGGGGGATCTATGGCAGGCTGGTGATAGGAGGGGGGCTCTATGGCAGGCTGGTGATAGGAGGGGGGCTCTATGGCCGGCTGGTGATAGTAGAGGGGCTCTATGGCAGACTGGTGATAGGAGGGGGGCTCTATGGCAGGCTGTTGATAGGAGGGGGGCTCTATGGCAGGCTGGTGATAGGAGGGGTCTCTATGGCAGGCTGGTGATAGGAGGGGGGCTCTATGGCAGGCTGGTGATAGGAGGGGGGCTCTATGGCAGGCTGGTGATAGGAGGGGGGCTCTATGGCAGACTGGTGATAGGAGGGGGGCTCTATGGCAGGCTGGTGATAGGAGGGGGGCTCTATGGCAGGCTGGTGATAGGAGGGGGCTCTATGGCAGGCTGGTGATAGGAGGAGGGCTCTATGGCAGGCTGGTGATAGGAGGGGGGCTCTGCAGGAGGCTGGTGATAGGAGGAGGGCCCTATGGCAGGCTGGTGATAGGAGGGGGGCTCTATGGCAGGCTGGTGATGGGAGGGGGGCTCTGCGGGAAGCTGGTGATAGGAGGAGGGCTCTATGGCAGGCTGGTGATAGGAGGAGGGCTCTATGGCAGGCTGGTGATAGGAGGGGGGCTCTATGGCAGGCTGGTGATAGGAGGGGGGCTCTATGGCAGGCTGGTGATAGGAGGGGGGCTCTATGGCAGGCTGGTGATAGGAGGGGGGCTCTATGGCAGGCTGGTGATAGGAGGGGGGCTCTATGGCAGGCTGGTGATAGGAGGAGGGCTCTATGGCAGGCTGGTGATAGGAGGGGGGCTCTATGGCAGGCTGGTGGTAGGAGGGGGCTCTATGGCAGGCTGGTGATAGGAGGAGGGCTCTATGGCAGGCTGGTGATAGGAGGGGGGCTCTATGGCAGGCTGGTGATAGGAGGGGGGCTCTATGGCAGGCTGGTGATAGGAGGAGGGCCCTATGCCAGGCTGGTGATAGGAGGGGGGCTCTATGGCAGGCTGGTGATAGGAGGGGGGCTCTATGGCAGGCTGGTGATAGGAGGGGGGCTCTATGGCAGGCTGGTGATAGGAGGGGGGCTCTATGGCAGGCTGGTGATAGGAGGAGGGCTCTATGGCAGGCTGGTGATAGGAGGAGGGCTCTATGGCAGGCTGGTGATAGGAGGGGGGCTCTATGGCAGGCTGGTGATAGGAGGAGGGCTCTATGGCAGGCTGGTGATAGGAGGAGGGCTCTATGGCAGGCTGGTGATAGGAGGGGGGCTCTATGGCAGGCTGGTGATAGGAGGGGGGCTCTATGGCAGGCTGGTGATAGAAGGGGGGCTCTATGGCAGGCTGGTGATAGAAGGGGGGCTCTATGGCAGGCTGGTGATAGGAGGGGGGCTCTATGGCAGGCTGGTGATAGGAGGGGGGCTCTATGGCAGGCTGGTGATAGGAGGGGGCTCTATGGCAGGCTGGTGATAGGAGGGGGGCTCTATGGCAGGCTGGTGATAGGAGGGGGGCTCTATGGCAGGCTGGTGATAGGAGGGGGCTCTATGGCAGGCTGGTGATAGGAGGGGGGCTCTATGGCAGGCTGGTGATAGGAGGAGGGCCCTATGCCAGGCTGGTGATAGGAGGGGGGCTCTATGGCAGGCTGGTGATAGGAGGGGGGCTCTATGGCAGGCTGGTGATAGGAGGGGGGCTCTATGGCAGGCTGGTGATAGGAGGGGGGCTCTATGGCAGGCTGGTGATAGGAGGAGGGCTCTATGGCAGGCTGGTGATAGGAGGGGGGCTCTATGGCAGGCTGGTGATAGGAGGGGGGCTCTGGCAGGCTGGTGATAGGAGGGGGGCTCTATGGCAGGCTGGTGATAGGAGGGGGGCTCTGCAGGAGGCTGGTAATAGGAGGGGGGCTCTTTGGCAGGCTGGTGATTGGAGGGGGGCTCTATGGCAGGCTGGTGATAGGAGGAGGGCTCTATGGCAGGCTGGTGATAGGAGGGGGCTCTATGGCAGGCTGGTGATAGGAGGGGGGCTCTATGGCAGGCTGGTGATAGGAGGGGGGCTCTATGGCAGGCTGGTGATAGGAGGAGGGCTCTATGGCAGGCTGGTGATAGGAGGGGGGCTCTATGGCAGGCTGGTGATAGGAGGGGGGCTCTGGCAGGCTGGTGATAGGAGGGGGGCTCTATGGCAGGCTGGTGATAGGAGGGGGGCTCTATGGCAGGCTGGTGATAGGAGGGGGGCTCTATGGCAGGCTGGTGATAGGAGGGGGCTCTATGGCAGGCTGGTGATAGGAGGGGGCTCTATGGCAGGCTGGTGATAGGAGGGGGGCTCTGCGGGAGGCTGGTGATAGGAGGGGGGCTGTGCGGGAGGCTGGTTATAGGAGGGGGGCTCTGCAGGAGGCTGGTAATAGGAGGGGGGCTCTTTGGCAGGCTGGTGATTGGAGGGGGGCTCTATGGCAGGCTGGTGATAGGAGGAGGGCTCTATGGCAGGCTGGTGATAGGAGGGGGCTCTATGGCAGGCTGGTGATAGGAGGGGGGCTCTATGGCAGGCTGGTGATAGGAGGGGGGCTCTATGGCAGGCTGGTGATAGGAGGGGGGCTCTATGGCAGGCTGGTGATAGGAGGAGGGCTCTATGGCAGGCTGGTGATAGGAGGGGGCTCTATGGCAGGCTGGTGATAGGAGGGGCTCTATGGCAGGCTGGTGATAGGAGGGGGGCTCTGCGGGAGGCTGGTGATAGGAGGGGGGCTCTGCAGGAGGCTGGTAATAGGAGGGGGGCTCTTTGGCAGGCTGGTGATTGGAGGGGGGCTCTATGGCAGGCTGGTGATAGGAGGGGGGCTCTATGGCAGGCTGGTGATAGGAGGAGGGCTCTATGGCAGGCTGGTGATAGGAGGGGGCTCTATGGCAGGCTGGTGATAGGAGGGGGGCTCTATGGCAGGCTGGTGATAGGAGGGGGGCTCTATGGCAGGCTGGTGATAGGAGGGGGGCTCTATGGCAGGCTGGTGATAGGAGGAGGGCTCTATGGCAGGCTGGTGATAGGAGGGGGGCTCTATGGCAGGCTGGTGATAGGAGGAGGGCTCTATGGCAGGCTGGTGATAGGAGGGGGGCTCTATGGCACGCTGGTGATAGGAGGGGGGCTCTATGGCAGGCTGGTGATAGGAGGAGGGCTCTATGGCAGGCTGGTGATAGGAGGGGGGCTCTATGGCAGGCTGGTGATAGGAGGAGGGCTCTATGGCAGGCTGGTGATAGGAGGAGGGCTCTATGGCAGGCTGGTGGTAGGAGGGGGGCTCTATGGCAGGCTGGTGATAGGAGGAGGGCTCTATGGCAGGCTGGTGATAGGAGGAGGGCTCTATGGCAGGCTGGTGATAGGAGGAGGGCTCTGCGGGAGGCTGGTGGTAGAAGGAGGGCTCTATGGCAGGCTGGTAATAGGAGGGGGGCTCTATGGCAGGCTGGTGATAGGAGGAGGGCTCTATGGCAGGCTGGTGATAGGAGGAGGGCTCTATGGCAGGCTGGTGATAGGAGGAGGGCTCTATGGCAGGCTGGTGGTAGGAGGGGGGCTCTATGGCAGGCTGGTGATAGGAGGGGGCTCTATGGCAGGCTGCTGATAGGAGGGGGGCTCTGCGGTAGGCTGGTGATAGGAGGGGGGCTCTATGGCAGGCTGGTGATAGGAGGGGGGCTCTATGGCAGGCTGGTGATAGGAGGGGGGCTCTATGGCAGGCTGGTGATAGGAGGGGGGCTGTGCGGGAGGCTGGTGATAGGAGGGGGGCTCTGCAGGAGGCTGGTGATAGGAGGGGGGCTCTTTGGCAGGCTGGTGATTGGAGGGGGGCTCTATTGCAGGCTGGTGATAGGAGGGGGTGCTCTTTGGGCAAGGCTGGTGATAGGAGGGGGTGCCCTGCGGGAGGCTGGTGATAAAAGGGGGGCTGTGTTGGAGACTGGTGGTAGGAGGGGGGCTCTATGGCAGGCTGGTGATAGGAGGGGGGCTCTGCGGGAGGCTGGTGATAGGAGGGGGGCTGTGCGGGAGGCTGGTGATAGGAGGGGTGGGCTGTGCGGGAGGCTGGTGATAGGAGGAGGGCTCTATGGCAGGCTGGTGATAGGAGGAGGGCTCTATGGCAGGCTGGTGATAGGAGGAGGGCTCTATGGCAGGCTGGTGATGTGAGAGGGGGCTCTGCGGGAGGCTGGTGATGTGAGAGGGGGCTCTGCGGGAGGCTGGTGATGTGAGGGGGCTCTGCGGGAGGCTGGTGATGTGAGAGGGGGCTCTGCGGGAGGCTGGTGATGTGAGAGGGGGCTCTGCGGGAGGCTGTTGATATGAGAGGGGGCTCTGCGGGAGGCTGGTGATGTGAGAGGGGGCTCTGCGGGAGGCTGGTGATGTGAGAGGGGGCTCTGCGGGAGGCTGGTGATGTGAGAGGGGGCTCTGCGGGAGGCTGGTGATGTGAGAGGGGGCTCTGCGGGAGGCTGGTGATGTGAGAGGGGGCTCTGCGGGAGGCTGGTGATGTGAGAGGGGGCTCTGCGGGAGGCTGGTGATGTGAGAGGGGGCTCTGCGGGAGGGTGGTGATGTGAGAGGGGGCTCTGCGGGAGGCTGGTGATGTGAGAAGAGGCTCTGCGGGAGGCTGGTGATGTGAGAGGGGGCTCTGCTGGAGGCTGTTGATATGAGAGGGGGCTCTGCGGGAGGCTGGTGATGTGAGAGGGGGCTTTGCGGGGGGCTGGTGATAGGAGGGGTGCTCTGCGGGAGGTTGGTGTCGGGTAGCAGTCATTATAGAAGATGTGTAGTGGGGGCAGGCTCAGTGTAGACAGTAGGGGGCACTGCACATTATAACGGTTGATAGTTCTGTGTCTTCTTTCAGTCCATCAGAATTATGTAGGAACAGACGCCGAGCGGAATCCCTTCTTCCTGTCAGTGGTTCTGTCTGACCAGAATAATCAGCGTGTGCCCCAGTACCGCGCCATCTTATGGAGGAGAACGGTAATGAGCTAGTGCTGAGGGCAGGGGGCGTCTCCCATCCCGGACCGATGCTGAATCTTCTGTTTTTTCCCCATTTTTAGGGAACCCAGAAGATTTGTCTTTCCTATTGCCCCACAAAGACCCTATCAGTGAAGTGTATACTAAGGTGAGCGGTCTGTGCTGGGGGTATATACTAAGGTGAGCGGTCTGTGCTGGGGGTATATACTAAGGTGAGCGGCCTGTGCTGGGGGTATATACTAAGGTGAGCGGCCTGTGCTGGGGGTATATACTAAGGTGAGCGGCCTGTGCTGGGGGTATATACTAAGGTGAGCGGTCTGTGCTGGGGGTATATACTAAGGTGAGCGGCCTGTGCTGGGGGTATATACTAAGGTGAGTGGCCTGTGCTGGGGGTATATACTAAGGTGAGCGGCCTGTGCTGGGGGTATATACTAAGGTGAGCGGCCTGTGCTGGGGGTATATACTAAGGTGAGCGGTCTGTGCTGGGGGTATATACTAAGGTGAGCGGCCTGTGCTGGGGGTATATACTAAGGTGAGTGCTGGGGGTATATACTAAGGTGAGTGCTGGGGGTATATACTAAGGTGAGCGGTCTGTGCTGGGGGTATATACTAAGGTGAGCGGCCTGTGCTGGGGGTATATACTAAGGTGAGCGGCCTGTGCTGGGGGTATATACTAAGGTGAGTGCTGGGGGTATATACTAAGGTGAGCGGCCTGTGCTGGGGGTATATACTAAGGTGAGCAGCCTGTGCTGGGGGTATATACTAAGGTGAGCGGCCTGTGCTGGGGGTATATACTAAGGTGAGCGGCCTGTGCTGGGGGTATATACTAAGGTGAGCGGCCTGTGCTGGGGGTATATACTAAGGTGAGCGGCCTGTGCTGGGGGTATATACTAAGGTGAGCGGCCTGTGCTGGGGGTATATACTAAGGTGAGCGGCCTGTGCTGGGGGTATATTGTAAGGTGAGCGGCCTGTGCGTGGGTGTATATACTAAGGTGAGCGGCCTGTGCTGGGGGTATATACTAAGGTGAGCGGCCTGTGCTGGGGGTATATACTAAGGTGAGCGGCCTGTGCTGGGGGTATATTGTAAGGTGAGCGGCCTGTGCTGGGGGTATATACTAAGGTGAGCGGCCTGTGCTGGGGGTATATACTAAGGTGAGCGGCCTGTGCTGGGGGTATATACTAAGGTGAGCGGCCTGTGCTGGGGGTATATACTAAGGTGAGTGCTGGGGGTATATACTAAGGTGAGTGCTGGGGGTATATACTAAGGTGAGCGGCTTGTGCTGGGGGTATATACTAAGGTGAGCGGCCTGTGCTGGGGGTATATACTAAGGTGAGCGGCCTGTGCTGGGGGTATATACTAAGGTGAGCGGCCTGTGCTGGGGGTATATACTAAGGTGAGCGGCCTGTGCTGGGGGTATATACTAAGGTGAGCGGCCTGTGCTGGGGGTATATACTAAGGTGAGCGGCCTGTGCTGGGGGTATATACTAAGGTGAGCGGCCTGTGCTGGGGGTATATACTAAGGTGAGTGCTGGGGGTATATACTAAGGTGAGTGCTGGGGGTATATACTAAGGTGAGCGGCTTGTGCTGGGGGTATATACTAAGGTGAGCGGCCTGTGCTGGGGGTATATACTAAGGTGAGTAGCCTGTGCTGGGGGTATATACTAAGGTGAGCGGCCTGTGCTGGGGGTATATACTAAGGTGAGTGCTGGGGGTATATACTATGGTGAGTGCTGGGGGTATATACTAAGGTGAGTGCTGGGGGTATATACTAAGGTGAGTGCTGGGGGTATATACTAAGGTGAGCGGCCTGTGCTGGGGGTATATACTAAGGTGAGCGGCCTGTGCTGGGGGTATATACTAAGGTGAGCTGCCTGTGCTAGGGGTATATACTAAGGTGAGCGGCCTGTGCTGGGGGTATATACTAAGGTGAGCGGCCTGTGCTGGGGGTATATACTAAGGTGAGTGCTGGGGGTATATACTAAGGTGAGCGGCCTGTGCTGGGGGTATATACTAAGGTGAGCGGCCTGTGCTGGGGGTATATACTAAGGTGAGTGCTGGGGGTATATACTAAGGTGAGTGGCCTGTGCTGGGGGTATATACTAAGGTGAGCGGCCTGTGCTGGGGGTATATACTAAGGTGAGTGCTGGGGGTATATACTAAGGTGAGTGCTGGGGGTATATACTAAGGTGAGTGGCCTGTGCTGGGGGTATATACTAAGGTGAGCGGCCTGTGCTGGGGGTATATACTAAGGTGAGCGGCCTGTGCTGGGGGTATATACTAAGGTGAGCGGCCTGTGCTGGGGGTATATACTAAGGTGAGCGGCCTGTGCTGGGGGTATATACTAAGGTGAGCGGCCTGTACTGGGGGTATATACTAAGGTGAGCGGCCTGTGCTTGGGGTATATACTAAGGTGAGCGGCCTGTGCTGGGGGTATATACTAAGGTGAGCGGCCTGTGCTGGGGGTATATACTAAGGTGAGCGGCCTGTGCTGGGGGTATATACTAAGGTGAGCGGCCTGTGCTGGGGGTATATACTAAGGTGAGCAGCCTGTGCTGGGGGTATATACTAAGGTGAGCAGCCTGTGCTGGGGGTATATACTAAGGTGAGCGGCCTGTGCTGGGGGTATATACTAAGGTGAGCGGCCTGTGCTGGGGGTATATACTAAGGTGAGCGGCCTGTTCTGGGGGTATATACTAAGGTGAGCGGCCTGTGCTGGGGGTATATACTAAGGTGAGTGCTGGGGGTATATACTAAGGTGAGCGGCCTGTGCTGGGGGTATATACTAAGGTGAGTAGCCCGTGCAGGGTGTATATACTAAGGTGAGCGGCCTGTGCTGGGGGTATATACTAAGGTGAGTGCTGGGGGTATATACTAAGGTGAGCGGCCTGTGCTGGGGGTATATACTAAGGTGAGCGGCCTGTGCTGGGGGTATATACTAAGGTGAGCGGCCTGTACTGGGTGTATATACTAAGGTGAGCAGCCTGTGTTGGGGGTATATACTAAGGTGAGCAGCCTGTGCTGGGGGTATATACTAAGGTGAGCGGCCTGTGCTGGGGGTATATACTAAGGTGAGTGCTGGGGGTATATACTAAGGTGAGCGGCCTGTGCTGGGGGTATATACTAAGGTGAGCGGCCTGTGCTGGGGGTATATACTAAGGTGAGCGGCCTGTGCTGGGGGTATATACTAAGGTGAGCGGCCTGTGCTGGGGGTATATACTAAGGTGAGTGCTGGGGGTATATACTAAGGTGAGCGGCCTGTGCTAGGGGTATATACTAAGGTGAGCGGCCTGTGCTGGGGGTATATGCTAAGGTGAGCGGTCTGTGCTAGGGGTATATACTAAGGTGAGCGGCCTGTGCTGGGGGTATATACTAAGGTGAGTGGCCTGTGCTGGGGGTATATACTAAGGTGAGTGCTGGGGGTATATACTAAGGTGAGTGCTTGGGGTATATACTAAGGTGAGAGGCCTGTGCTGGGGGTATATACTAAGGTGAGCGGCCTGTGCTGGGGGTATATACTAAGGTGAGTGCTGGGGGTATATACTAAGGTGAGTGCTGGGGGTATATACTAAGGTGAGCGGCCTGTGCTGGGGGTATATACTAAGGTGAGCGGCCTGTGCTGGGGGTATATACTAAGGTGAGCGGCCTGTGCTGGGGGCATATACTAAGGTGAGCGGCCTGTGCTGGGGGTATATACTAAGGTGAGCGGCTTGTGCTGGGGGTATATACTAAGGTGAGCAGCCTGTGCTGGGGGTATATACTAAGGTGAGCGGCCTGTGCTGGGGGTATATACTAAGGTGAGCGGCTTGTGCTGGGGGTATATACTAAGGTGAGTGCTGGGGGTATATACTAAGGTGAGCGGCCTGTGCTGGTGGTATATACTAAGGTGAGCGGCCTGTGCTGGGGGTATATACTAAGGTGAGCGGCCTGTGCTGGGGGTATATACTAAGGTGAGCGGCCTGTGCTGGGGGTATATACTAAGGTGAGCGGCCTGTGCTGGGGGTATATACTAAGGTGAGCGGCCTGTGCTGGGGGTATATACTAAGGTGAGCGGCCTGTGCTGGGGGTATATACTAAGGTGAGCGGCCTGTGCTGGGGGTATATACTAAGGTGAGCGGCCTGTGCTGGGGGTATATACTAAGGTGAGCGGCCTGTGCTGGGGGTATATACTAAGGTGAGCGGCCTGTGCTGGGGGTATATACTAAGGTGAGCGGCTTGTGCTGGGGGTATATACTAAGGTGAGCGACCTGTGCTGGGGGTATATACTAAGGTGAGCGGCTTGTGCTGGGGGTATATACTAAGGTGAGCGACCTGTGCTGGGGGTATATACTAAGGTGAGCGGCCTGTGCTGGGGGTATATACTAAGGTGAGCAGCCTGTGCTGGGGGTATATACTAAGGTGAGCGGCCTGTGCTGGGGGTATATACTAAGGTGAGCGGCTTGTGCTGGGGGTATATACTAAGGTGAGCGGCCTGTGCTGGGGGTATATACTAAGGTGAGCGGCCTGTGCTGGGGGTATATACTAAGGTGAGCGGCCTGTGCTGGGGGTATATACTAAGGTGAGCGGCCTGTGCTGGGGGTATATACTAAGGTGAGCGGTCTGTGCTGGGGGTATATACTAAGGTGAGCGGGCCTGTAATGGGGGTATATACTAAGGTGAGCGGCCTGTGCTGGGGGTATATACTAAGGTGAGCGGCCTGTGCTGGGGGTATATACTAAGGTGAGCGGCCTGTGCTGGGGGTATATACTAAGGTGAGTGCTGGGGGTATATACTAAGGTGAGCGGCCTGTGCTGGGGGTATATACTAAGGTGAGCGGCCTGTGCTGGGGATATATACTAAGGTGAGTGCTGGGGGTATATACTAAGGTGAGCGGCCTGTGCTGGGGGTATATACTAAGGTGAGTGGCCTGTGCTGGGGGTATATACTAAGGTGAGTGCTGGGGGTATATACTAAGGTGAGCGGCCTGTGCTGGGGGTATATACTAAGGTGAGCGGCCTGTGCTGGGGGTATATACTAAGTTGAGTGCTGGGGGTATATACTAAGGTGAGTGGCCTGTGCTGGGGGTATATACTAAGGTGAGCGGCCTGTGCTGGGGGTATATACTAAGGTGAGTGCTGGGGGTATATACTAAGGTGAGTGCTGGGGGTATATGCTAAGGTGAGCGGCCTGTGCTGGGGGTATATACTAAGGTGAGTGCTGGGGGTATATGCTAAGGTGAGCGGCCTGTGCTTGGGGTATATACTAAGGTGAGCGGCCTGTGCTGGGGGTATATACTAAGGTGAGCGGCCTGTGCTGGGGGTATATACTAAGGTGAGCGGCTTGTGCTGGGGGTATATACTAAGGTGAGCGGCCTGTGCTGGGGGTATATACTAAGGTGAGCAGCCTGTGCTGGGGGTATATACTAAGGTGAGCGGCCTGTGCTGGGGGTATATACTAAGGTGAGCGGCCTGTGCTGGGGGTATATACTAAGGTGAGCGGCTTGTGCTGGGGGTATATACTAAGGTGAGCGGTCTGTGCTGGGGGTATATACTAAGGTGAGCGGCCTGTGCTGGGGGTATATACTAAGGTGAGCGGCCTGTGCTGGGGGTATATACTAAGGTGAGCGGCCTGTGCTGGGGGTATATACTAAGGTGAGCGGCATGTGCTGGGGGTATATACTAAGGTGAGCGTCCTGTGCTGGGGGTATATACTAAGGTGAGCGGCCTGTGCTGGGGGTATATACTAAGGTGAGTGATGGGGGTATATACTAAGGTGAGCGGCCTGTGCTGGGGGTATATACTAAGGTGAGCGGCCTGTGCTGGGGGTATATACTAAGTTGAGTGCTGGGGGTATATACTAAGGTGAGCGGCCTGTGCTGGGGGTATATACTAAGGTGAGTGCTGGGGGTATATACTAAGGTGAGCGGCCTGTGCTGGGGGTATATACTAAGGTGAGTGCTGGGGGTATATGCTAAGGTGAGTGCTGGGGGTATATACTAAGGTGAGTGCTGGGGGTATATACTAAGGTGAACGGCCTGTGCTGGGGGTATATACTAAGGTGAGTGCTGGGGGTATATACTAAGGTGAGTGCTGGGGGTATATACTAAGGTGAGTGCTGGGGGTATATACTAAGGTGAGTGCTGGGGGTATATACTAAGGTGAGCGGCCTGTGCTGGGGGTATATACTAAGGTGAGCGGCCTGTGCTGGGGGTATATACTAAGGTGAGCGGCTTGTGCTGGGGGTATATACTAAGGTGAGCGGCCTGTGCTGGGGGTATATACTAAGGTGAGCGGCCTGTGCTGGGGGTACATACTAAGGTGAGCGGCCTGTGCTGGGGGTATATTATAAGATGAGCGGCCTGTGCTGGGGGTATATACTAAGGTGAGCGGCCTGTGCTGGGGGTATATACTAAGGTGAGCGACCTGTGCTGGGGGTATATACTAAGGTGAGCGGCCTGTGCTGGGGGTATATACTAAGGTGAGCGGCCTGTGCTGGGGGTATATACTAAGGTGAGCGGCCTGTGCTGGGGGTATATACTAAGGTGAGCAGCCTGTGCTGGGGGTATATACTAAGGTGAGCGGCCTGTGCTGGGGGTATATACTAAGGTGAGCGGCCCGTGCTGGGGGTATATACTAAGGTGAGCAGCCTGTGCTGGGGGTATATACTAAGGTGAGCGGCCTGTGCTGGGGGTATATACTAAGGTGAGCGGCCTGTGCTGGGGGTATATACTAAGGTGAGTGCTGGGGGTATATACTAAGGTGAGTGCTGGGGGTACATACCAAGGTGAGTGCTGGGGGTATATACTAAGGTGAGTGCTGGGGGTATATACTAAGGTGAGTTCTGGGGGTATATACTAAGGTGAGTGCTGGGGGTATATACTAAGGTGAGTGCTGGGGGTATATACCAAGGTGACTGCTGGGGGTATATACTAAGGTGAGTGCTGGGGGTACATACCAAGGTGAGTGCTGGGGGTACATACCAAGGTGAGTGCTGGGGGTACATACCAAGGTGAGTGCTGGGGGTATATACTAAGGTGAGTGCTGGGGGTACATACCAAGGTGAGTGCTGGGGGTATATACTAAGGTGAGTGCTGGGGGTACATACCAAGGTGAGTGCTGGGGGTATATACTAAGGTGTGTGCTGGGGGTATATACCAAGGTGTGTGCTGGGGGTTCATACCAAGGTGAGTGCTGGGGGTATATACCAAGGTGAGTGCTTGGGGTATATACCAAGGTGAGTGCTGGGGGTACATACCAAGGTGAGTGCTGGGGGTACATACTAAGGTGAGTGCTGGGGGTACATACTAAGGTGAGTGCTGGGGGTATATACCAAGGTGAGTGCTGGGGGTATATACTAAGGTGAGTGCTGGGGGTATATACTAAGGTGAGCGGCCTATGCTGGGGGTATATACTAAGGTGAGTGCTGGGGGTACATACCAAGGTGAGTGCTGGGGGTATATACTAAGGTGAGTGCTGGGGGTATATACTAAGGTGAGTGCTGGGGGTATATACTAAGGTGAGTGCTGGGGGTACATACCAAGGTGAGTGCTGGGGGTACATACCAAGTTGTGTGCTGGGGGTATATACCAAGGTGAGTGCTGGGGGTACATACCAAGTTGAGTGCTGGGGGTATATACCAAGGTGAGTGCTGGGGGTATATACCAAGATGAGTGCTGGGGGTTCATACCAAGGTGAGTGCTGGGGGTATATACCAAGGTGAGTGCTGGGGGTATATACCAAGGTGAGTGCTGGGGGTACATACCAAGGTGAGTGCTGGGGGTATATACTAAGGTGAGTGCTGGGGGTACATACCAAGGTGAGTGCTGGGGGTACATACCAAGGTGAGTGCTGGGGGTACATACCAAGGTGAGTGCTGGGGGTACATACCAAGGTGAGTGCTGGGGGTATATACTAAGGTGAGTGCTGGGGGTACATACCAAGGTGAGTGCTGGGGGTATATACTAAGGTGAGTGCTGGGGGTACATACCAAGGTGAGTGCTGGGGGTATATACTAAGGTGAGTGCTGGGGGTACATACCAAGGTGAGTGCTGGGGGTATATACTAAGGTGAGTGCTGGGGGTATATACTAAGGTGAGCGGCCTATGCTGGGGGTACATACTAAGGTGAGCGGCCTGTACTGGGGGTACATACTAAGGTGAGTGCTGGGGGTATATACTAAGGTGAGCGGCCTATGCTGGGGGTACATACTAAGGTGAGCGGCCTGTACTGGGGGTACATACTAAGGTGAGTGCTGGGGGTATATACTAAGGTGAGTGCTGGGGGTATATACTCAGGTGAGTGCTGGGGGTATATACTAAGGTGAGTGCTGGGGGTATATACTAAGGTGAGTGCTGGGGGTACATACTAAGGTGAGTGCTGGGGGTATATACTAAGGTGAGTGCTGGGGGTATATACTAAGGTGAGTGCTGGGGGTATATACTAAGGTGAGTGCTGGGGGTATATACTAAGGTGAGTGCTGGGGGTATATACTAAGGTGAGTGCTGGGGGTACATACTAAGGTGAGTGCTGGGGGTACATACCAAGGTGAGTGCTGGGGGTACAGACCAAGGTGAGTGCTGGGGGTATATACTAAGGTGAGTGCTGGGGGTATATACTAAGGTGAGCGGCCTGTGCTGGGGGTATATACTACGGGAGCGGCCTGTACTGTGGGTATACCCTAAGGTGAGTGCTGGGGGTACATACCAAGGTGAGTGCTGGGGATACATACCAAGGTGAGTGCTGGGGGTACATACCAAGGTTAGTGCTGGGGGTACATACCAAGGTGAGTGCTGGGGGTACATACCAAGGTGAGTGCTGGGGGTACATACTAAGGTGAGTGCTGGGGGTATATACTAAGGTGAGTGCTGGGGGTATATACTAAGGTGAGTGCTGGGGGTATATACTAAGGTGAGTGCTGGGGGTACGTACTAAGGTGAGTGCTGGCGGTACGTACTAAGGTGAGTGCTGGGGGTACATACTAAGGTGAGTGCTGGGGGTATATACTAAGGTGAGTGCTGGGGGTAAATACTAAGGTGAGTGCTGGGGGTACATACCAAGGTGAGTGCTGGGGGTACATACCAAGGTGAGTGCTGGGGGTACATACCAAGGTGAGTGCTGGGGGTATATACTAAGGGGAGTGCTGGGAGTATATACTAAGGTGAGTGCTGGGGGTACATACCAAGGTGAGTGCTGGGGGTACATACCAAGGTGAGTGCTGGGGGTACATACTAAGGTGAGTGCTGGGAGTATATACTAAGGTGAGTGCTGGGGGTATATACTAAGGTGAGCGGCCTGTACTGGGGGTACATACTAAGGTGAGTGCTGGGGGTATATACTAAGGTGAGTTCTGGGGGTATATACTAAGGTGAGTGCTGGGGGTACATACTAAGGTGAGTGCTGGGGGTACATACCAAGGTGAGTGCTGGGGGTAGATACCAAGGTGAGTGCTGGGGGTACATACCAAGGTGAGTGCTGGGGGTACATACCAAGGTGAGTGCTGGGGGTATATACTAAGGTGAGTGGCCTGTACTGGGGGTACATACTAAGGTGAGTGCTGGGGGTATATACTAAGGTGAGTTCTGGGGGTATATACTAAGGTGAGTGCTGGGGGTACATACCAAGGTGAGTGCTGGGGGTACATACCAAGGTGAGTGCTGGGGGTACATACCAAGGTGAGTGCTGGGGGTACATACTAAGGTGAGTGCTGGGGGTACATACTAAGGTGAGTGCTGGGGGTACATACTAAGGTGAGTGCTGGGGGTACATACTAAGGTGAGTGCTGGGGGTATATACTAAGGTGAGTGCTGGGGGTACATACTAAGGTGAGTGCTGGGGGTACATACTAAGGTGAGTGCTGGGGGTACATACCAAGGTGAGTGCTGGGGGTACATACCAAGGTGAGTGCTGGGGGTACATACCAAGGTGAGTGCTGGGGGTATATACTAAGGTGAGTGCTGGGGGTACATACCAAGGTGAGTGCTGAGGGTACATACCAAGGTGAGTGCTGGGGGTACATACCAAGGTGAGTGCTGGGGGTATATACTAAGGTGAGTGCTGGGGGTATATACTAAGGTGAGTGCTGGGGATACATACCAAGGTGAGTGCTGAGGGTACATACCAAGGTGAGTGCTGGGGGTACATACCAAGGTGAGTGCTGGGGGTATATACTAAGGTGAGTGCTGGGGGTATATACTAAGGTGAGTGCTGGGGGTACATACTAAGGTGAGTGCTGGGGGTATATACTAAGGTGAGTGCTGGGGGTACATACTAAGGTGAGTGCTGGGGGTATATACTAAGGTGAGTGCTGGGGGTATATACTAAGGTGAGTGCTGGGGGTACATACTAAGGTGAGTGCTGGGGGTACATACCAAGGTGAGTGCTGGGGGTACATACCAAGGTGAGTGCTGAGGGTACATACTAAGGTGAGTGCTGGGGGTATATACTAAGGTGAGTGCTGGGGGTATATACTAAGGTGAGTGCTGGGAGTATATACCAAGGTGAGTGCTGGGGGTATATACTAAGGTGAGTGCTGGGGGTATATACTAAGGTGAGTGCTGGGGGTATATACTAAGGTGAGTGCTGGGGGTACGTACTAAGGTGAGTGCTGGCGGTACGTACTAAGGTGAGTGCTGGGGGTACATACTAAGGTGAGTGCTGGGGGTATATACTAAGGTGAGTGCTGGGGGTAAATACTAAGGTGAGTGCTGGGGGTACATACCAAGGTGAGTGCTGGGGGTACATACCAAGGTGAGTGCTGGGGGTACATACCAAGGTGAGTGCTGGGGGTATATACTAAGGGGAGTGCTGGGAGTATATACTAAGGTGAGTGCTGGGGGTACATACCAAGGTGAGTGCTGGGGGTACATACCAAGGTGAGTGCTGGGGGTACATACTAAGGTGAGTGCTGGGAGTATATACTAAGGTGAGTGCTGGGGGTATATACTAAGGTGAGCGGCCTGTACTGGGGGTACATACTAAGGTGAGTGCTGGGGGTATATACTAAGGTGAGTTCTGGGGGTATATACTAAGGTGAGTGCTGGGGGTACATACTAAGGTGAGTGCTGGGGGTACATACTAAGGTGAGTGCTGGGGGTACATACTAAGGTGAGTGCTGGGGGTACATACTAAGGTGAGTGCTGGGGGTACATACTAAGGTGAGTGCTGGGGGTACATACTAAGGTGAGTGCTGGGGGTACATACTAAGGTGAGTGCTGGGGGTACATACTAAGGTGAGTGCTGGGGGTACATACCAAGGTGAGTGCTGGGGGTACATACCAAGGTGAGTGCTGGGGGTACATACCAAGGTGAGTGCTGGGGGTACATACCAAGGTGAGTGCTGGGGGTATATACTAAGGTGAGTGCTGGGGGTACATACCAAGGTGAGTGCTGAGGGTACATACCAAGGTGAGTGCTGGGGGTACATACCAAGGTGAGTGCTGGGGGTATATACTAAGGTGAGTGCTGGGGGTATATACTAAGGTGAGTGCTGGGGGTACATACCAAGGTGAGTGCTGAGGGTACATACCAAGGTGAGTGCTGGGGGTACATACCAAGGTGAGTGCTGGGGGTATATACTAAGGTGAGTGCTGGGGGTATATACTAAGGTGAGTGCTGGGGATACATACTAAGGTGAGTGCTGGGGGTATATACTAAGGTGAGTGCTGGGGGTACATACTAAGGTGAGTGCTGGGGGTATATACTAAGGTGAGTGCTGGGGGTATATACTAAGGTGAGTGCTGGGGGTACATACTAAGGTGAGTGCTGGGGGTACATACCAAGGTGAGTGCTGGGGGTACATACCAAGGTGAGTGCTGAGGGTACATACTAAGGTGAGTGCTGGGGGTATATACTAAGGTGAGTGCTGGGGGTATATACTAAGGTGAGTGCTGGGAGTATATACCAAGGTGAGTGCTGGGGGTACATACCAAGGTGAGTGCTGGGGGTATATACTAAGGTGAGTGCTGGGAGTATATACTAAGGTGAGTGCTGGGGGTACATACCAAGGTGAGTGCTGGGGGTACATACCAAGGTGAGTGCTGGGGGTATATACTAAGGTGAGTGCTGGGAGTATATACTAAGGTGAGTGCTGGGGGTATATACTAAGGTGAGTGCTGGGAGTATATACTAAGGTGAGTGCTGGGGGTATATACCAAGGTGAGTGCTGGGGGTACATACCAAGGTGAGTGCTGGGGGTACATACTAAGGTGAGTGCTGGGGGTATATACTAAGGTGAGTGCTGGGGGTATATACTAAGGTGAGTGCTGGGGGTACATACTAAGGTGAGTGCTGGGGGTATATACTAAGGTGAGTGCTGGGGGTACATACTAAGGTGAGTGCTGGGGGTATATACTAAGGTGAGTTCTGGGGGTATATACTAAGGTGAGTGCTGGGGGTACATACTAAGGTGAGTGCTGGGGGTACATACCAAGGTGAGTGCTGGGGGTACATACCAAGGTGAGTGCTGGGGGTACATACCAAGGTGAGTGCTGGGGGTACATACCAAGGTGAGTGCTGGGGGTACATACCAAGGTGAGTGCTGGGGGTACATACCAAGGTGAGTGCTGGGGGTACATACCAAGGTGAGTGCTGGGGGTATATACTAAGGTGAGTGCTGGGGGTATATACTAAGGTGAGTGCTGGGGGTATATACTAAGGTGAGTGCTGGGGGTACATACTAAGGTGAGTGCTGGGGGTACATACCAAGGTGAGTGCTGGGGGTACATACCAAGGTGAGTGCTGGGGGTACATACCAAGGTGAGTGCTGGGGGTACATACCAAGGTGAGTGCTGGGGGTACATACTAAGGTGAGTGCTGGGGGTACATACTAAGGTGAGTGCTGGGGGTATATACTAAGGTGAGTGCTGGGAGTATATACTAAGGTGAGTGCTGGGGGTATATACTAAGGTGAGTGGCCTGTACTGGGGGTACATACTAAGGTGAGTGCTGGGGGTATATACTAAGGTGAGTTCTGGGGGTATATACTAAGGTGAGTGCTGGGGGTACATACTAAGGTGAGTGCTGGGGGTACATACCAAGGTGAGTGCTGGGGGTACATACCAAGGTGAGTGCTGGGGGTACATACCAAGGTGAGTGCTGGGGGTACATACCAAGGTGAGTGCTGGGGGTACATACCAAGGTGAGTGCTGGGGGTACATACCAAGGTGAGTGCTGGGGGTACATACCAAGGTGAGTGCTGGGGGTATATACTAAGGTGAGCGCTGGGGGTATATACTAAGGTGAGTGCTGGGGGTATATACTAAGGTGAGTGCTGGGGGTATATACTAAGGTGAGTGCTGGGGGTACATACCAAGGTGAGTGCTGGGGGTAGATACCAAGGTGAGTGCTGGGGGTACATACTAAGGTGAGTGCTGGGGGTACATACCAAGGTGAGTGCTGGGGGTACATACCAAGGTGAGTGCTGGGGGTACATACCAAGGTGAGTGCTGGGGGTACATACTAAGGTGAGTGCTGGGGGTACATACTAAGGTGAGTGCTGGGGGTACATACCAAGGTGAGTGCTGGGGGTAGATACCAAGGTGAGTGCTGGGGGTACATACTAAGGTGAGTGCTGGGGGTACATACCAAGGTGAGTGCTGGGGGTACATACCAAGGTGAGTGCTGGGGGTACATACCAAGGTGAGTGCTGGGGGTACATACCAAGGTGAGTGCTGGGGGTACATACTAAGGTGAGTGCTGGGGGTACATACTAAGGTGAGTGCTGGGGGTACATACTAAGGTGAGTGCTGGGGGTATATACTAAGGTGAGTGCTGGGGGTACATACTAAGGTGAGTGCTGGGGGTACATACTAAGGTGAGTGCTGGGGGTACATACTAAGGTGAGTGCTGGGGGTACATACCAAGGTGAGTGCTGGGGGTACATACCAAGGTGAGTGCTGGGGGTATATACCAAGGTGAGTGCTGGGGGTACATACCAAGGTGAGTGCTGGGGGTATATACTAAGGTGAGTGCTGGGAGTATATACTAAGGTGAGTGCTGGGGGTACATACCAAGGTGAGTGCTGGGGGTATATACTAAGGTGAGTGCTGGGAGTATATACTAAGGTGAGTGCTGGGGGTACATACCAAGGTGAGTGCTGGGGGTACATACTAAGGTGAGTGCTGGGAGTATATACTAAGGTGAGTGCTGGGAGTACATACCAAGGTGAGTGCTGGGGGTACATACCAAGGTGAGTGCTGGGGGTACATACTAAGGTGAGTGCTGGGGGTATATACTAAGGTGAGTACTGGGGGTATATACTAAGGTGAGTGCTGGGGGTATATACTAAGGTGAGTGCTGGGGGTACATACTAAGGTGAGTGCTGGGGGTATATACTAAGGTGAGTGCTGGGGGTATATACTATGGTGAGTGCTGGGGGTACATACTAAGGTGAGTGCTGGGGGTACATACTAAGGTGAGTGCTGGGGGTACATACTAAGGTGAGTGCTGGGGGTACATACCAAGGTGAGTGCTGGGGGTACATACCAAGGTGAGTGCTGGGGGTATATACTAAGGTGAGTGCTGGGGGTACATACCAAGGTGAGTGCTGAGGGTACATACCAAGGTGAGTGCTGGGGGTACATACCAAGGTGAGTGCTGGGGGTATATACTAAGGTGAGTGCTGGGAGTATATACTAAGGTGAGTGCTGGGGGTACATACCAAGGTGAGTGCTGGGGGTACATACCAAGGTGAGTGCTGGGGGTACATACCAAGGTGAGTGCTGGGGGTATATACTAAGGTGAGTGCTGGGAGTATATACTAAGGTGAGTGCTGGGGGTATATACTAAGGTGAGTGCTGGGAGTATATACTAAGGTGAGTGCTGGGGGTATATACCAAGGTGAGTGCTGGGGGTACATACCAAGGTGAGTGCTGGGGGTACATACTAAGGTGAGTGCTGGGGGTACATACTAAGGTGAGTGCTGGGGGTATATACTAAGGTGAGTGCTGGGAGTATATACTAAGGTGAGTGCTGGGGGTATATACTAAGGTGAGTGGCCTGTACTGGGGGTACATACTAAGGTGAGTGCTGGGGGTATATACTAAGGTGAGTTCTGGGGGTATATACTAAGGTGAGTGCTGGGGGTACATACTAAGGTGAGTGCTGGGGGTACATACCAAGGTGAGTGCTGGGGGTACATACCAAGGTGAGTGCTGGGGGTACATACCAAGGTGAGTGCTGGGGGTACATACCAAGGTGAGTGCTGGGGGTACATACCAAGGTGAGTGCTGGGGGTATATACTAAGGTGAGCGCTGGGGGTATATACTAAGGTGAGTGCTGGGGGTACATACCAAGGTGAGTGCTGGGGGTACATACCAAGGTGAGTGCTGGGGGTACATACCAAGGTGAGTGCTGGGGGTATATACTAAGGTGAGTGCTGGGAGTATATACTAAGGTGAGTGCTGGGGGTATATACTAAGGTGAGTGCTGGGAGTATATACTAAGGTGAGTGCTGGGGGTATATACCAAGGTGAGTGCTGGGGGTACATACCAAGGTGAGTGCTGGGGGTACATACTAAGGTGAGTGCTGGGGGTACATACTAAGGTGAGTGCTGGGGGTATATACTAAGGTGAGTGCTGGGGGTATATACTAAGGTGAGTGCTGGGGGTATATACTAAGGTGAGTGCTGGGGGTACATACTAAGGTGAGTGCTGGGGGTATATACTAAGGTGAGTGCTGGGGGTACATACTAAGGTGAGTGCTGGGGGTATATACTAAGGTGAGCGGCCTGTACTGGGGGTACATACTAAGGTGAGTGCTGGGGGTATATACTAAGGTGAGTTCTGGGGGTATATACTAAGGTGAGTGCTGGGGGTATATACTAAGGTGAGTGCTGGGGGTACATACCAAGGTGAGTGCTGGGGGTAGATACCAAGGTGAGTGCTGGGGGTACATACCAAGGTGAGTGCTGGGGGTACATACCAAGGTGAGTGCTGGGGGTACATACCAAGGTGAGTGCTGGGGGTACATACCAAGGTGAGTGCTGGGGGTATATACTAAGGTGAGTGCTGGGGGTATATACTAAGGTGAGTGCTGGGGGTATATACTAAGGTGAGTGCTGGGGGTATATACTAAGGTGAGTGCTGGGGGTACATACTAAGGTGAGTGCTGGGGGTACATACCAAGGTGAGTGCTGGGGGTACATACCAAGGTGAGTGCTGGGGGTACATACCAAGGTGAGTGCTGGGGGTACATACTAAGGTGAGTGCTGGGGGTACATACTAAGGTGAGTGCTGGGGGTATATACTAAGGTGAGTGCTGGGAGTATATACTAAGGTGAGTGCTGGGGGTATATACTAAGGTGAGCGGCCTGTACTGGGGGTACATACTAAGGTGAGTGCTTGGGGTATATACTAAGGTGAGTTCTGGGGGTATATACTAAGGTGAGTGCTGGGGGTACATACTAAGGTGAGTGCTGGGGGTACATACCAAGGTGAGTGCTGGGGGTAGATACCAAGGTGAGTGCTGGGGGTACATACCAAGGTGAGTGCTGGGGGTACATACCAAGGTGAGTGCTGGGGGTACATACTAAGGTGAGTGCTGGGGGTACATACTAAGGTGAGTGCTGGGGGTACATACTAAGGTGAGTGCTGGGGGTATATACTAAGGTGAGTGCTGGGGGTACATACTAAGGTGAGTGCTGGGGGTACATACTAAGGTGAGTGCTGGGGGTACATACTAAGGTGAGTGCTGGGGGTATATACTAAGGTGAGTGCTGGGGGTATATACTAAGGTGAGTGCTGGGGGTACATACTAAGGTGAGTGCTGGGGGTATATACTAAGGTGAGTGCTGGGGGTACATACTAAGGTGAGTGCTGGGGGTATATACTAAGGTGAGTTCTGGGGGTATATACTAAGGTGAGTGCTGGGGGTACATACTAAGGTGAGTGCTGGGGGTACATACCAAGGTGAGTGCTGGGGGTACATACCAAGGTGAGTGCTGGGGGTACATACCAAGGTGAGTGCTGGGGGTACATACCAAGGTGAGTGCTGGGGGTACATACCAAGGTGAGTGCTGGGGGTACATACCAAGGTGAGTGCTGGGGGTACATACCAAGGTGAGTGCTGGGGGTATATACTAAGGTGAGTGCTGGGGGTATATACTAAGGTGAGTGCTGGGGGTATATACTAAGGTGAGTGCTGGGGGTACATACTAAGGTGAGTGCTGGGGGTACATACCAAGGTGAGTGCTGGGGGTACATACCAAGGTGAGTGCTGGGGGTACATACCAAGGTGAGTGCTGGGGGTACATACTAAGGTGAGTGCTGGGGGTACATACTAAGGTGAGTGCTGGGGGTATATACTAAGGTGAGTGCTGGGAGTATATACTAAGGTGAGTGCTGGGGGTATATACTAAGGTGAGTGGCCTGTACTGGGGGTACATACTAAGGTGAGTGCTGGGGGTATATACTAAGGTGAGTTCTGGGGGTATATACTAAGGTGAGTGCTGGGGGTACATACTAAGGTGAGTGCTGGGGGTACATACCAAGGTGAGTGCTGGGGGTACATACCAAGGTGAGTGCTGGGGGTACATACCAAGGTGAGTGCTGGGGGTACATACCAAGGTGAGTGCTGGGGGTACATACCAAGGTGAGTGCTGGGGGTACATACCAAGGTGAGTGCTGGGGGTACATACCAAGGTGAGTGCTGGGGGTATATACTAAGGTGAGCGCTGGGGGTATATACTAAGGTGAGTGCTGGGGGTATATACTAAGGTGAGTGCTGGGGGTATATACTAAGGTGAGTGCTGGGGGTACATACCAAGGTGAGTGCTGGGGGTAGATACCAAGGTGAGTGCTGGGGGTACATACTAAGGTGAGTGCTGGGGGTACATACCAAGGTGAGTGCTGGGGGTACATACCAAGGTGAGTGCTGGGGGTACATACCAAGGTGAGTGCTGGGGGTACATACTAAGGTGAGTGCTGGGGGTACATACTAAGGTGAGTGCTGGGGGTACATACCAAGGTGAGTGCTGGGGGTAGATACCAAGGTGAGTGCTGGGGGTACATACTAAGGTGAGTGCTGGGGGTACATACCAAGGTGAGTGCTGGGGGTACATACCAAGGTGAGTGCTGGGGGTACATACCAAGGTGAGTGCTGGGGGTACATACCAAGGTGAGTGCTGGGGGTACATACTAAGGTGAGTGCTGGGGGTACATACTAAGGTGAGTGCTGGGGGTACATACTAAGGTGAGTGCTGGGGGTATATACTAAGGTGAGTGCTGGGGGTACATACTAAGGTGAGTGCTGGGGGTACATACTAAGGTGAGTGCTGGGGGTACATACTAAGGTGAGTGCTGGGGGTACATACCAAGGTGAGTGCTGGGGGTACATACCAAGGTGAGTGCTGGGGGTATATACCAAGGTGAGTGCTGGGGGTACATACCAAGGTGAGTGCTGGGGGTATATACTAAGGTGAGTGCTGGGAGTATATACTAAGGTGAGTGCTGGGGGTACATACCAAGGTGAGTGCTGGGGGTATATACTAAGGTGAGTGCTGGGAGTATATACTAAGGTGAGTGCTGGGGGTACATACCAAGGTGAGTGCTGGGGGTACATACTAAGGTGAGTGCTGGGAGTATATACTAAGGTGAGTGCTGGGAGTACATACCAAGGTGAGTGCTGGGGGTACATACCAAGGTGAGTGCTGGGGGTACATACTAAGGTGAGTGCTGGGGGTATATACTAAGGTGAGTACTGGGGGTATATACTAAGGTGAGTGCTGGGGGTATATACTAAGGTGAGTGCTGGGGGTACATACTAAGGTGAGTGCTGGGGGTATATACTAAGGTGAGTGCTGGGGGTATATACTATGGTGAGTGCTGGGGGTACATACTAAGGTGAGTGCTGGGGGTACATACTAAGGTGAGTGCTGGGGGTACATACTAAGGTGAGTGCTGGGGGTACATACCAAGGTGAGTGCTGGGGGTACATACCAAGGTGAGTGCTGGGGGTACATACCAAGGTGAGTGCTGGGGGTATATACTAAGGTGAGTGCTGGGGGTACATACCAAGGTGAGTGCTGAGGGTACATACCAAGGTGAGTGCTGGGGGTACATACCAAGGTGAGTGCTGGGGGTATATACTAAGGTGAGTGCTGGGAGTATATACTAAGGTGAGTGCTGGGGGTACATACCAAGGTGAGTGCTGGGGGTACATACCAAGGTGAGTGCTGGGGGTACATACCAAGGTGAGTGCTGGGGGTATATACTAAGGTGAGTGCTGGGAGTATATACTAAGGTGAGTGCTGGGGGTATATACTAAGGTGAGTGCTGGGAGTATATACTAAGGTGAGTGCTGGGGGTATATACCAAGGTGAGTGCTGGGGGTACATACCAAGGTGAGTGCTGGGGGTACATACTAAGGTGAGTGCTGGGGGTACATACTAAGGTGAGTGCTGGGGGTATATACTAAGGTGAGTGCTGGGAGTATATACTAAGGTGAGTGCTGGGGGTATATACTAAGGTGAGTGGCCTGTACTGGGGGTACATACTAAGGTGAGTGCTGGGGGTATATACTAAGGTGAGTTCTGGGGGTATATACTAAGGTGAGTGCTGGGGGTACATACTAAGGTGAGTGCTGGGGGTACATACCAAGGTGAGTGCTGGGGGTACATACCAAGGTGAGTGCTGGGGGTACATACCAAGGTGAGTGCTGGGGGTACATACCAAGGTGAGTGCTGGGGGTACATACCAAGGTGAGTGCTGGGGGTATATACTAAGGTGAGCGCTGGGGGTATATACTAAGGTGAGTGCTGGGGGTACATACCAAGGTGAGTGCTGGGGGTACATACCAAGGTGAGTGCTGGGGGTACATACCAAGGTGAGTGCTGGGGGTATATACTAAGGTGAGTGCTGGGAGTATATACTAAGGTGAGTGCTGGGGGTATATACTAAGGTGAGTGCTGGGAGTATATACTAAGGTGAGTGCTGGGGGTATATACCAAGGTGAGTGCTGGGGGTACATACCAAGGTGAGTGCTGGGGGTACATACTAAGGTGAGTGCTGGGGGTACATACTAAGGTGAGTGCTGGGGGTATATACTAAGGTGAGTGCTGGGGGTATATACTAAGGTGAGTGCTGGGGGTATATACTAAGGTGAGTGCTGGGGGTACATACTAAGGTGAGTGCTGGGGGTATATACTAAGGTGAGTGCTGGGGGTACATACTAAGGTGAGTGCTGGGGGTATATACTAAGGTGAGCGGCCTGTACTGGGGGTACATACTAAGGTGAGTGCTGGGGGTATATACTAAGGTGAGTTCTGGGGGTATATACTAAGGTGAGTGCTGGGGGTATATACTAAGGTGAGTGCTGGGGGTACATACCAAGGTGAGTGCTGGGGGTAGATACCAAGGTGAGTGCTGGGGGTACATACCAAGGTGAGTGCTGGGGGTACATACCAAGGTGAGTGCTGGGGGTACATACCAAGGTGAGTGCTGGGGGTACATACCAAGGTGAGTGCTGGGGGTATATACTAAGGTGAGTGCTGGGGGTATATACTAAGGTGAGTGCTGGGGGTATATACTAAGGTGAGTGCTGGGGGTATATACTAAGGTGAGTGCTGGGGGTACATACTAAGGTGAGTGCTGGGGGTACATACCAAGGTGAGTGCTGGGGGTACATACCAAGGTGAGTGCTGGGGGTACATACCAAGGTGAGTGCTGGGGGTACATACTAAGGTGAGTGCTGGGGGTACATACTAAGGTGAGTGCTGGGGGTATATACTAAGGTGAGTGCTGGGAGTATATACTAAGGTGAGTGCTGGGGGTATATACTAAGGTGAGCGGCCTGTACTGGGGGTACATACTAAGGTGAGTGCTTGGGGTATATACTAAGGTGAGTTCTGGGGGTATATACTAAGGTGAGTGCTGGGGGTACATACTAAGGTGAGTGCTGGGGGTACATACCAAGGTGAGTGCTGGGGGTAGATACCAAGGTGAGTGCTGGGGGTACATACCAAGGTGAGTGCTGGGGGTACATACCAAGGTGAGTGCTGGGGGTACATACTAAGGTGAGTGCTGGGGGTACATACTAAGGTGAGTGCTGGGGGTACATACTAAGGTGAGTGCTGGGGGTATATACTAAGGTGAGTGCTGGGGGTACATACTAAGGTGAGTGCTGGGGGTACATACTAAGGTGAGTGCTGGGGGTACATACTAAGGTGAGTGCTGGGGGTACATACCAAGGTGAGTGCTGGGGGTACATACCAAGGTGAGTGCTGGGGGTACATACCAAGGTGAGTGCTGGGGGTACATACCAAGGTGAGTGCTGGGGGTACATACCAAGGTGAGTGCTGGGGGTACATACCAAGGTGAGTGCTGGGGGTACATACCAAGGTGAGTGCTGAGGGTACATACCAAGGTGAGTGCTGGGGGTACATACTAAGGTGAGTGCTGGGGGTACATACCAAGGTGAGTGCTGGGGGTACATACCAAGGTGAGTGCTGGGGGTACATACCAAGGTGAGTGCTGGGGGTACATACCAAGGTGAGTGCTGGGGGTACATACCAAGGTGAGTGCTGGGGGTACATACCAAGGTGAGTGCTGGGGGTACATACCAAGGTGAGTGCTGGGGGTACATACCAAGGTGAGTGCTGGGGGTATATACTAAGGTGAGTGCTGGGGTTATATACTAAGGTCAGTGCTGGGGGTATATACTAAGGTGAGTGCTGGGGGTACATACCAAGGTGAGTGCTGGGGGTATATACTAAGGTGAATGCTGGGGGTATATACTAAGGTGAGTGCTGGGAGTATATACTAAGGTGAGTGCTGGGGGTATATACTAAGGTGAGCGGCCTGTACTGGGGGTATATACTAAGGTGAGTGCTGGGGGTACATACTAAGGTGAGTGCTGGGGGTATATACTAAGGTGAGTGCTGGGGGTACATACTAAGGTGAGTGCTGGGGGTACATACTAAGGTGAGTGCTGGGGGTACATACTAAGGTGAGTGCTGGGGGTATATACTAAGGTGAGTGCTGGGGGTACGTACTAAGGTGAGTGCTGGGGGTATATACTAAGGTGAGTGCTGGGGGTATATACTAAGGTGAGTGCTGGGGGTATATACTAAGGTGAGTGCTGGGGGTACATACTAAGGTGAGTGCTGGGGGTACATACTAAGGTGAGTGCTGGGGGTATATACTAAGGTGAGTGCTGGGGGTACATACTAAGGTGAGTGCTGGGGTTACATACCAAGGTGAGTGCTGGGGGTATATACTAAGGTGAGTGCTGGGAGTATATACTAAGGTGAGTGCTGGGGGTACATACCAAGGTGAGTGCTGGGGGTATATACTAAGGTGAGTGCTGGGGGTATATACCAAGGTGAGTGCTGGGGGTATATACTAAGGTGAGTGCTGGGGGTACATACTAAGGTGAGTGCTGGGGGTACATACTAAGGTGAGTGCTGAGGGTACATACTAAGGTGAGTGCTGGGGGTACATACTAAGGTGAGTGCTGGGGGTATATACTAAGGTGAGCGGCCTGTACTGGGGGTACATACTAAGGTGAGTGCTGGGGGTATATACTAAGGTGAGTTCTGGGGGTATATACTAAGGTGAGCGCTGGGGGTACATACTAAGGTGAGTGCTGGGGGTACATACTAAGGTGAGTGCTGGGGGTACATACTAAGGTGAGTGCTGGGGGTATATACTAAGGTGAGTGCTGGGGGTACGTACTAAGGTGAGTGCTGGGGGTATATACTAAGGTGAGTGCTGGGGGTATATACTAAGGTGAGTGCTGGGGGTATATACTAAGGTGAGCGGCCTGTACTGGGGGTATATACTAAGGTGAGTGCTGGGGGTACATACTAAGGTGAGTGCTGGGGGTATATACTAAGGTGAGTGCTGGGGGTACATACTAAGGTGAGTGCTGGGGGTACATACTAAGGTGAGTGCTGGGGGTACATACTAAGGTGAGTGCTGGGGGTATATACTAAGGTGAGTGCTGGGGGTACGTACTAAGGTGAGTGCTGGGGGTATATACTAAGGTGAGTGCTGGGGGTATATACTAAGGTGAGTGCTGGGGGTATATACTAAGGTGAGTGCTGGGGGTACATACTAAGGTGAGTGCTGGGGGTACATACTAAGGTGAGTGCTGGGGGTATATACTAAGGTGAGTGCTGGGGGTACATACTAAGGTGAGTGCTGGGGTTACATACCAAGGTGAGTGCTGGGGGTATATACTAAGGTGAGTGCTGGGAGTATATACTAAGGTGAGTGCTGGGGGTACATACCAAGGTGAGTGCTGGGGGTATATACTAAGGTGATTGCTGGGGGTATATACCAAGGTGAGTGCTGGGGGTATATACTAAGGTGAGTGCTGGGGGTATATACTAAGGTGAGTGCTGGGGGTATATACTAAGGTGAGTGCTGGGGGTATATACTAAGGTGAGTGCTGGGAGTATATACTAAGGTGAGTGCTGGGGGTATATACCAAGGTGAGTGCTGGGGGTATATACCAAGGTGAGTGCTGGGGGTATATACTAAGGTGAGTGCTGGGGGTACATACTAAGGTGAGTGCTGGGGGTACATACTAAGGTGAGTGCTGGGGGTATATACTAAGGTGAGTGCTGGGGGTACATACTAAGGTGAGTGCTGGGGGTACATACTAAGGTGAGTGCTGGGGGTATATACTAAGGTGAGTGCTGGGGGTACATACTAAGGTGAGTGCTGGGAGTATATACTAAGGTGAGTGCTGGGGGTATATACTAAGGTGAGTGCTGGGAGTATATACTAAGGTGAGTGCTGGGGGTATATACCAAGGTGAGTGCTGGGGGTACATACCAAGGTGAGTGCTGGGGGTACATACTAAGGTGAGTGCTGGGGGTATATACTAAGGTGAGTGCTGGGGGTATATACTAAGGTGAGTGCTGGGGGTATATACTAAGGTGAGTGCTGGAGGTACATACTAAGGTGAGTGCTGGGGGTATATACTAAGGTGAGTGCTGGGGGTACATACTAAGGTGAGTGCTGGGGGTATATACTAAGGTGAGTGCTGGGGGTATATACTAAGGTGAGTGCTGGGGGTATATACTAAGGTGAGTGCTGGGGGTACATACTAAGGTGAGTGCTGGGGGTACATACCAAGGTGAGTGCTGGGGGTACATACCAAGGTGAGTGCTGGGGGTACATACCAAGGTGAGTGCTGGGGGTACATACTAAGGTGAGTGCTGGGGGTACATACTAAGGTGAGTGCTGGGGGTATATACTAAGGTGAGTGCTGGGAGTATATACTAAGGTGAGTGCTGGGGGTATATACTAAGGTGAGCGGCCTGTACTGGGGGTACATACTAAGGTGAGTGCTTGGGGTAGATACTAAGGTGAGTGCTGGGGGTATATACTAAGGTGAGTGCTGGGGGTATATACTAAGGTGAGTGCTGGGAGTATATACTAAGGTGAGTGCTGGGGGTATATACCAAGGTGAGTGCTGGGGGTATATACCAAGGTGAGTGCTGGGGGTATATACTAAGGTGAGTGCTGGGGGTACATACTAAGGTGAGTGCTGGGGGTACATACTAAGGTGAGTGCTGGGGGTATATACTAAGGTGAGTGCTGGGGGTATATACTAAGGTGAGTGCTGGGGGTACATACCAAGGTGAGTGCTGGGGGTATATACTAAGGTGAGTGCTGGGAGTATATACTAAGGTGAGTGCTGGGGGTATATACCAAGGTGAGTGCTGGGGGTATATACCAAGGTGAGTGCTGGGGGTATATACTAAGGTGAGTGCTGGGGGTACATACTAAGGTGAGTGCTGGGGGTACATACTAAGGTGAGTGCTGAGGGTACATACTAAGGTGAGTGCTGGGGGTATATACTAAGGTGAGTGCTGGGGGTACATACCAAGGTGAGTGCTGGGGGTATATACTAAGGTGAGTGCTGGGGGTATATACTAAGGTGAGTGCTGGGGGTATATACTAAGGTGAGTGCTGGGGGTACATACTAAGGTGAGTGCTGGGGGTACATACCAAGGTGAGTGCTGGGGGTATATACCAAGGTGAGTGCTGGGGGTACATACTAAGGTGAGTGCTGGGGGTATATACTAAGGTGAGTGCTGGGGGTACATACTAAGGTGAGTGCTGGGGGTACATACTAAGGTGAGTGCTGGGGGTACATACTAAGGTGAGTGCTGGGGGTATATACTAAGGTGAGTGCTGGGGGTATATACTAAGGTGAGTGCTGGGGGTATATACTAAGGTGAGTGCTGGGGGTATATACTAAGGTGAGTGCTGGGGGTATATACTAAGGTGAGTGCTGGGGGTATATACTAAGGTGAGTGCTGGGGGTATATACTAAGGTGAGTGCTGGGGGTATATACTAAGGTGAGTGCTGGGGGTACATACTAAGGTGAGTGCTGGGGGTATATACTAAGGTGAGTGCTGGGGGTATATACTAAGGTGAGTGCTGGGGGTATAAACTAAGGTGAGTGCTGGGGGTACATACTAAGGTGAGTGCTGGGGGTACATACTAAGGTGAGTGCTGGGGGTACATACTAAGGTGAGTGCTGGGGGTACATACTAAGGTGAGTGCTGGGGGTACATACCAAGGTCTGTGTTGGGGGTATATACTAAGGTGAGTGCTGGGGGTATATACCAAGGTGAGTGCTGGGGGTATATATCAAGGTGAGTGCTTGGGGTATATACCAAGGTGAGTGCTGGGGGTATATACTAAGGTGAGTGCTGGGGGTATATACCAAGGTGAGTGCTGGGGGTATATACTAAGGTGAGTGCTGGGGGTACATACTAAGGTGAGTGCTGGGGGTATATACCAAGGTGAGTGCTGGGGGTATATACTAAGGTGAGTGCTGGGGGTATATACTAAGGTGAGTGCTGGGGGTATATACTAAGGTGAGTGCTGGGGGTATATACTAAGGTGAGTGCTGGGGGTACATACCAAGGTGAGTGCTGGGGGTATATACTAAGGTGAGTGCTGGGGGTATATACTAAGGTGAGTGCTGGGGGTATATACTAAGGTGAGTGCTGGGGGTACATACTAAGGTGAGTGCTGGGGGTACATACCAAGGTGAGTGCTGGGGGTATATACTAAGGTGAGTGCTGGGGGTATATACTAAGGTGAGTGCTGGGGGTACATACCAAGGTGAGTGCTGGGGGTATATACCAAGGTGAGTGCTGGGGGTACATACTAAGGTGAGTGCTGGGGGTATATACTAAGGTGAGTGCTGGGGGTACATACTAAGGTGAGTGCTGGGGGTACATACTAAGGTGAGTGCTGGGGGTACATACTAAGGTGAGTGCTGGGGGTATATACTAAGGTGAGTGCTGGGGGTATATACTAAGGTGAGTGCTGGGGGTATATACTAAGGTGAGTGCTGGGGGTATATACTAAGGTGAGTGCTGGGGGTATATACTAAGGTGAGTGCTGGGGGTATATACTAAGGTGAGTGCTGGGGGTATATACTAAGGTGAGTGCTGGGGGTATATACTAAGGTGAGTGCTGGGGGTACATACTAAGGTGAGTGCTGGGGGTATATACTAAGGTGAGTGCTGGGGGTATATACTAAGGTGAGTGCTGGGGGTATATACTAAGGTGAGTGCTGGGGGTACATACTAAGGTGAGTGCTGGGGGTACATACTAAGGTGAGTGCTGGGGGTACATACTAAGGTGAGTGCTGGGGGTACATACTAAGGTGAGTGCTGGGGGTACATACCAAGGTCTGTGTTGGGGGTATATACTAAGGTGAGTGCTGGGGGTATATACCAAGGTGAGTGCTGGGGGTATATATCAAGGTGAGTGCTGGGGGTATATACCAAGGTGAGTGCTGGGGGTATATACTAAGGTGAGTGCTGGGGGTATATACCAAGGTGAGTGCTGGGGGTATATACTAAGGTGAGTGCTGGGGGTACATAGGTGGCGCTGTTCTTCTCATAACCCCTTGAATATTCGTGTTCTTCTCCCGATGTGTGTGATGCCCCCATGTGACTGTGGAGGGCGCTCCTGTGCTCATCATGTCTTCCCTTTCAGTGCCATGAACCTGGACAGATTTGAGAAGACCCCCAGGGAGATCCCCAACCCAGAGATCCAGAAGGTGAGCAGGCGGCCATGTTTATTTCACCCCCTGCCCCTCCTCATGGCAATGACTCTTGTTTATCTCCCTGTCTAAGGATCTCCTGGTATTAGAAGAGCAAGAGGTAAGTGTGAGGCATCAAAGGCAGTGCCCCCCCTGCCGCTTATCTGTATACTGCTGGCAGGATAGCCCTTGTCTGCTGCATGTGAGGGGCAGAGCTGCTGGCAGGATAGCCCTTGTCTGCTGCATGTGAGGGGCAGAGCTGCTGGCAGGATAGCCCTTGTCTGCTGCATGTGAGGGGCAGAGCTGCTGGCAGGATAGCCCTTGTCTGCTGCATGTGAGGGGCAGAGCTGCTGGCAGGATAGCCCTTGTCTGCTGCATGTGAGGGGCAGAGCTGCTGGCAGGATAGCCCTTGTCTGCTGCATGTGAGGGGCAGAGCTGCTGGCAGGATAGCCCTTGTCTGCTGCATGTGAGGGGCAGAGCTGCTGGCAGGATAGCCCTTGTCTGCTGCACGTGAGGGGCAGAGCTGCTGGCAGGATAGCTCTTGTCTGCTGCACGTGAAGGGCAGAGCTGCTGGCAGGATAGCCCTTGTCTGCTGCATGTGAGGGGCAGAGCTGCTGGCAGGATAGCCCTTGTCTGCTGCATGTGAGGGGCAGAGCTGCTGGCAGGATAGCCCTTGTCTGCTGCACGTGAGGGGCAGAGCTGCTGGCAGGATAGCCCTTGTCTGCTGCACTTGAGGGGCAGAGCTGCTGGCAGGATAGCCCTTGTCTGCTGCATGTGAGGGGCAGAGCTGCTGGCAGGATAGCCCTTGTCTGCTGCATGTGAGGGGCAGAGCTACTGGCAGGATAGCCCTTGTCTGCTGCACGTGAGGGGCAGAGCTGCTGGCAGGATAGCCCTTGTCTGCTGCACGTGAGGGGCAGAGCTGCTGGCAGGATAGCCCTTGTCTTCTGCACGTGAGGGGCAGAGCTGCTGGCACGATAGCCCTTGTCTGCTGCATGTGAGGGGCAGAGCTGCTGGCAGGATAGCCCTTGTCTGCTGCACGTGAGGGGCAGAGCTGCTGGCAGGATAGCCCTTGTCTGCTGCATGTGAGGGGCAGAGCTGCTGGCAGGATAGCCCTTGTCTGCTGCACGTGAGGGGCAGAGCTGCTGGCAGGATAGCCCTTGTCTGCTGCACGTGAGGGGCAGAGCTGCTGGCAGGATAGCCCTTGTCTGCTGCATGTGAGGGGCAGAGCTGCTGGCAGGATAGCCCTTGTCTGCTGCACGTGAGGGGCAGAGCTGCTGGCAGGATAGCCCTTGTCTGCTGCACGTGAGGGGCAGAGCTGCTGGCAGGATAGCCCTTGTCTGCTGCATGTGAGGGGCAGAGCTGCTGGCAGGATAGCCCTTGTCTGCTGCACGTGAGGGGCAGAGCTGCTGGCAGGATAGCCCTTGTCTGCTGCACGTGAGGGGCAGAGCTGCTGGCAGGATAGCCCTTGTCTGCTGCATGTGAGGGGCAGAGCTGCTGGCAGGATAGCCCTTGTCTGCTGCACGTGAGGGTGCCTCTAGTGGACCATGAGCTGCACTGCAGGGTTAATCCCTCCACGTAATGTTTCTCTGTTGCTTTTAGGGTTCTGTGAATTTTAAGTTTGGAGTTCTCTATGCCAAAGACGGTCAGCTGACGGACGATGAGATGTTCAGTAATGGTGAGAAGATTATTAGGGGGACAGTCACTGAATCCGGGGGTGGAGGTACCAAACCCTCAGGTGGGGGGAGTAATGAGGGTCAGCGACGCCTCCTACAAAATGTAATCTATGATTTCCTCTTAAAGAGGCAGGAAGTGAAAGTTTCCAAAAACTACTGAATCTGCTCGGAGACACCGTCACTTTAAAGAGCTGGATCGGCTATAGGGGAGGATTAGACACCAAAAGTAAGTGCCCCCAGGGCAGGACGCGGCAGGACATCGGAGCACATTGCTCGGTAGTGTCCCCAGTAGCTCGGGTTTTTTGGCTGGATGTATGGTGTGTGTGTATGTATGTATGTATGGTGTGTGTGTATGTATGTATGTATGTATGTATGGTGTGTGTATGTATGTATGTATGTATGGTGTGTGTATGGTGTGTGTATGTATGTATGTATGGTGTGTGTATGTATATATGTATGGTGTGTGTATGTATATATGTATGGTGTGTGTATGTATATATGTATGGTGTGTGTATGTATATATGTATGGTGTGTGTGTGTATGTATGTATGTATGTATGTATGGTGTGTGTATGGTTTGGTGGGTGTGTATGTATGGTGTGTGTATGGTTTGGTGGGTGTATGTATGTATGGTGTGTGTATGGTTTGGTGGGTGTGTATGTATGTATGGTGTGTGTAAGGTTTGGTGGGTGTGTATGTATGGTGTGTGTGTGTATGTATGTATGGTGTGTGTGGTTTGGTGGGTGTATGTATGTATGGTGTGTGTATGGTTTGGTGGGTGTATGTATGTATGGTGTGTGTATGGTGTGTGTATGGTTTGGTGGGTGTATGTATGTATGGTGTGTGTATGGTTTGGTGGGTGTATGTATGTATGGTGTGTGTATGGTTTGGTGTGTGCATGTATGTATGGTGTGTGTATGGTTTGGTGGGTGGGTATGTATGTATGTATGGTGTGTGTATGTATGTATGTATGTTGTGTGTGTATGTATGTATGGTGTGTGTATGGTTTGGGTGTGTATGTATGTATGGTGTGATGTATGTATGGTGTGTGTATGTATGTATGGTGTGTGTATGTATATATGTGTGTATGCATGGTGTGTGTATGTATATATGTATGGTGTGTGTATGTATGTATGTATGGTGTGTGTATGGTTTGTTGGGTGTGTTTGTATGGTGTGTGTGTGTGTGTATGCATGTATGGTGTGTGTGTGTGTGTATGTATGGTGGGTGTGTATGTATGGTGTGTGTATGTATGTATGTATGGTGTGTGTATGGTTTAGTGGGTGTATGTATGGTGTATGTATGTATGTATTGTGTGTGTATGGTTTGGGTGTGCATGTATGTATGGTGTGTGTATGGTTTGGTGGGTGTGTATGTATGGTGTGTGTGTGTGTATGTATGTATGTATGGTGTGTGTATGGTTTAGTGGGTGTATGTATGTATGGTGTGTATGGTTTGGTGGGTGTGTATGTATGTATGGTGTGTGTATGGTTTGGGTGTGTATGTATGTATGGTTTGGGTGTGTATGTATGTATGGTTTGGGTGTGTATGTATGTATGCTGTGTGTATGTGTGTATGTATGTATGGTGTGTGTATGTGTGTATGTATGGTGTGTGTATGTATGTATGTATGGTGTGTGTATGTATATATGTATGTATGTATGGTGTGTGTATGTATATATGTATGGTGTGTGTATGGTTTGTTGGGTGTGTATGTATGGTGTGTGTGTTTGTATGTATGTATGTATGGTGTGTGTATGGTTTGGTGTATGTATGTATGGTGTGTGTATGGTTTGGTGTATGTATGTATGGTGTATGTATGGTTTGGTGGGTGTGTATGTATGTATGTATGGTGTGTGTTTGTATGTATGGTTTGTGTATGTATATATGTATGTATGGTGTGTGTATGTATATATGCATGGTGTGTGTATGTATGTATATATGGTGTGTGTATGGTTTGGTGGGTGTGTATGTATGGTGTGTGTGTGTGTATGTATGTATGTATGTATGGTGTGTGTATGGTTTGGTGGGTGTGTATGTATGTATGTATGTATGGTGTATGTATGTATGGTGGGTGTATGGTTTGGTGGGTGTGTATGTATGTATGGTGTGTGTATGGTTTGGTGGGTATGTATGTATGTATGGTTTGGTCGGTGTATATCTATAGTGTCTGTATGTATGTATGGTGTGTATGTCTTGTGTGTGCATGGTTGGTATGCATGGTGTGTGTATGGTTTGGTGTGTGTGTATGTATGTATGTATGGTGTGTGTATGTATGTATGGTGGGTGTATGGTTTGGTGTGTGTGTATGGTTTGGTGGGTATGTATGTATTTATGTATGGTTTGGTGGGTGTGTGTATATCTATAGTGTGTATGGTTTGGTGGGTGTTTGTGTATGTATGGTGTGTGTATGGTTTGGGTGTGTATATATGGTGTGTGCATGGTTTGGTGTGTGTGTATGTATGGTGTGTGTATGTATGTATGGTGGGTGTATGGTTTGATGGGTGTATGTATGTATGGTGTATGTATGGTGTGTGTATGGTGTGTGTATGTATGTATGTATGGTGGGTGTATGGTTTGGTGGGTGTATGTATGGTTTGGTGAGTGTGTATGTATGGTGTGTGTATGGTTTGGTGGGTGTGTATGTATGGTGTGTGTATGGTTTGGTGGGTGTGTATGCATGGTGTGTGTATGGTTTGGTTGGTGTATGTATGTATGGTGGGTGTGTATGTATGTATGGTGTGTGTATGGTTTGGGTGTGTGTGTATGTATGTATGTATGGTGTGTGTATGGTTTGGGTGTATATGTATGTATGTATGGTGTGTGTGTGTATGGTTTGGGTGTGTATGTATGGTGTTTGGTTTGGGTGTGTATGTATGTATGGTGTTTGGTTTGGGTGTGTATGTATGTATGGTGTGTGTGGTTTGGGTGTGTATGTATGGTGTGTGTATGGTTTGGTGGGTGTGTATGTATGTATGGTGTGTGTATGGTTTGGTGGGTGTGTATGTATGCATGGTGTGTGTATGGTTTGGTGGGTATGTATGTATGGTGTGTGTATGGTTTGGTGGTTGTATGTATATATGTATGGTGTGTGTATGGTTTGGTGGGTGTGTGTATATCTATAGTGTGTGTATGTTTTGGTGTGTGTGTGTGTATGTATGGTGTGTGTATGGTGTGTGTATGTATGTATGTATGGTGTGTGTATGGTTTGGGTGTGTATGTATGGTGTGTGTGGTTTGGGTGTGTATGTATGTATGGTGTGTGTGGTTTGGGTGTGTATGTATGTATGGTGTGTGCATGGTTTGGTGGGTGTGTATGTATGTATGGTGTGTGTATGGTTTGGTGGGTGTATGTTTATATGTATGGTGTGTGTATGGTTTTGTGGGTTTGTATGTATGTATGGTGTGTGTATGGTTTGATGGGTGTATGTATGTATGGTGTGTGTATGGTTTGATGGGTGTATGTATATATGTATGGTGTGTGTATAGTTTGGTGGGTGTATGTATATATGTATGCTGTGTATGGTTTGGTGGGTGTGTATGTATGTATGGTGTGTGTATGGTTTTGTGGGTATGTATGTATGTATGTTGTTTGTATGGTTTGGTGGGTGTGTATGTATGTATGGTGTGTGTATGGTTTGGTGGGTGTATGTATATATGTATGGTGTGTGTATGGTTTGGTGGGTGTATGTATATATGTATGGTGTGTGTATGGTTTGGTGGGTGTATGTATATATGTATGGTGTGTGTATGGTTTGGTGGGTATGTATGTATGGTTTGGTGGGTGTGTGTATATCTATAGTGTGTGTATGGTTTGGTCGGTGTGTGTGTATGTATGGTGTGTGTATGCTTTGGTGGGTGTGTGTATGTATGTATGTATGTATGTATGTATGGCTTGGTGTGTGTATGTATGTATGGTGTATGTATGTATGGTGTGTGTATGTATGTATGTATGTATGTATGGTGTGTGTATGGTTTGGTGGGTATGTATGTATGGTGTCTGTATGGTTTGGTGGGTGTGTATGTATGTATGGTGTGCAAGGTTTGGTGGGTGTGTATGTATGTATGGTGTGTGTATGGTTTAGGTTTGTATGTATGTATGGTGTGTGTGTATGGTTTAGGTGTGTATGTATGTATGGTGTGTGTATGTATGTATGGTGTGTATGGTTTGGTGGGTGTGTATGTATGTATGGTGTGTGTATGGTTTGGTGGGTGTGTATGTATGTATGTATGTATGGTGTGTATGGTTTGGTGGGTGTGTATGTATGTATGGTGTGTGTATGGTTTGGTGTATGTATGTATGGTGTGTGTATGGTTTAGGTGTGTATGTATGTATGGTGTGTGTGTATGTATGGTGTGTGTATAGTTTGGGTATGTATGTATGTATGGTGTGTATGGTTTGGTGGGTATGTACGTATGTATGGTGTGTGTATGGTTTGGTGGGTGTGTATGTATGTATGGTGTGTGTATGGTTTGGTGGGTGTGTATGTATGTATGGTGTGTGTATGGTTTGGGTGTGTATATATGTATGGTGTGTGTGGTTTGGGTGTGTATGTATGTATGGTGTGTGTATAGTTTCGTGGGTGTATGTATATATGTATGGTGTGTGTATGGTTTTGTGGGTTTGTATGTATGTATGTTGTGTGTATGGTCTGGTGTGTGTGTATGTATGTATGGTGTGTGTATGTTTTGGTGGGTGTGTATGTATGGTGTGTGTATGGTTTGGTGGGTGTGTATGTATGTATGGTGTGTGTATGGTTTGGTGGGTGTGTATGTATGTATGGTGTGTGTATGGTTTGGTGTGTGTGTATGTATGTATGGTGTGTGTATGGTTTGTTGGGTATGTATGCATGGTGTGTGTATGGTTTGGTGGGTGTATGTATGTATGTATGGTGTGTGTATGGTTTGGGTGTGTATGCATGTGTGTATGGTTTGGGTATGTATGGTGTGTGAGGTTTGGTGGGGGTATGTATGTATGGTGTGTGTATGGTTTGGTGGGTGTATGTATGTATGGTGTGTGTATGGTTTGGTGGGTGTATGTATGTATGGTGTGTGTATGGTTTGGTGGGTGTGTATGTATGGTATGTGTATGGTTTGGTGTGTATGTATGGTGTGTGTATGGTTTGGGTGTGTATGTATGTATGCTGTGTGTATGGTTTGGTGTGTATGTATGGTGTGTGTATGTTTTGGTGGGTGTGTATGTATGTGTGGTGTGTATGTCTTGTGTGTGCATGGTTGGTATGTATGGTGTGTGTGTATGGTTTGGTGGGTGTGTATGTATGTATGGTGTGTATGTCTTGTGTTTGCATGGTGTATGGTTTGGTGGGTGTATGTATGTATGTATGGTGTGTGTATGGTTTGGTGGGTGTATGTATGTATGTATGGTGTGTGTATGGTTTGGTGGGTGTGTATGTATGTATGTATGGTGTGTGTATGGTTTGGGTGTGTATGTGAGTATGTATGTATGGTGTGTGTATGGTTTGGTGGGTGTATGTATATATGTATGGTATGTGTATGGTTTTGTGGGTTTGTATGTATGTATGTTGTGTGTATGGTTTGGTGGGTGTGTATGTATGTATGGTGTGTGTATGGTTTGGTGGGTGTATGTATATATGTATGGTGTGTGTATGGTTTTGTGGGTTTGTATGTATGTATGTTGTGTGTATGGTTTGGTGGGTGTGTATGTATGTATGGTGTGTGTATGTTTTGGTGGGTGTGTATGTAAGGTGTGTGTATGGTGTGTGTATGTATGTATGGTGTGTGTATGGTTTGGTGGGTGTGTGTATGTATGTATGGTGTGTGTATGGTTTGGTGGGTGTGTATGTATGTATGGTGTGTGTATGTATGGTGTGTGTATGGTTTGGTGTGTGTGTGTATATATGTATGTATGGTGTGTGTATGGTTTGGTGGGTGTGTATATATGTATGGTGTGTGTATGGTTTGGTGTGTGTGTATGTATGTATGGTGTGTGTGTATGTATGTATGTATGGTGTGTGTATGGTGTGTGTGTATGTATGTATGGTTTGGTGTGTATGTATGTATGTATGTATGTATGTATGGTGTGTGTATGTATGTATGGTGTGTGTATGGTTTGGGTGTGTATGTATGTATGTATGGTGTGTGTATGGTTTGGTGGGTGTGTATGTATGTATGTATGTATGGTGTGTGTATGGTTTGGTGGGTGTGTATGTATGTATGTATGGTGTGTGTATGTATGTATGTATGTATGGTGTGTGTGTGTGTGTATGTATGTATGTATGTATGGTGTGTGTATGGTTTGGTGTGTGTGTGTATGTATGTATGTATGTATGGTGTGTGTATGGTTTGGTGGGTGTGTATATATGTATGGTGTGTGTTTGGTTTGGTGGGTGTGTATGTATGGTGTGTGTATGTATGGTGTGTGTATGTATGTATGTATGTATGGTGTGTGTATGGTTTGGGTGTGTATGTATGTATGTATGTATGGTGTGTGTATGGTTTGGGTGTGTATGTATGTATGTATGTATGGTGTGTGTATGGTTTGGGTGTGTATGTATGTATGTATGTATGGTGTGTGTATGGTGTGTGTGTATGTATGTATGTATGGTGTGTGTATGGTGTGTGTATGTATGTATGTATGTATGTATGGTGTGTGTATGTATGTATGTATGTATGTATGGTGTGTGTATGTATGTATGTATGTATGGTGTGTGTATTTATGTATGGTGTGTGTATGTATGTATGTATGTATGGTGTATGTATGGTGTGTGTGTGTATGTATGTATGTATGGTGTGTGTATGGTTTGGGTGTGTATGTATGTATGTATGTATGTATGTATGGTGTGTGTATGGTTTGGGTGTGTATGTATGTATGTATGTATGTATGTATGTATGTATGGTGTATGTATGGTGTGTGTGTGTATGTATGTATGTATGGTGTGTGTATGGTTTGGGTGTGTATGTATGTATGTATGGTGTATGTATGGTGTGTGTGTATGTATGTATGGTGTATGTATGGTTTGTTGGTTTGTTGTGTGAAATCTCGTAGAATCTTTCCTATGTAGTCCAGGCTGTAATCTGTAACAACTGGAAGTTTCTAATCGTGGAATCTTCTACCATATGTTCCTCTTTGAGTAGCCCCTTAGGGAGATGACCACAGGTTCTGATTCGGGTTTGGGGTGAGTGTATGAAGGGCTGCAGCGCCCTCCATACGACATGACTGCTTGTATATTGGAGTGACGTCCTATTCGTCAGTGCTGGGCTTTGCTGGCCGGATTGTGACTTTGTGATTCTTGGTTTACAGATGACACGACGGGGACACATTCTGTTTATACTGTCTACCAGGGCCACGAGATCATGTTCCACGTCTCTACCATGCTGCCGTACTCCAAGGAGAATAAACAGCAGGTAAGTGACTGCTGTGGAGTCTTGTAGTTGATCCCCTTGTTGCAGAAGGATCGATGGGTCTGTATGGATCCCCGCGCACGGTGCTCCTCGGGAGGTGTCACACTGGTTCCCCTCGCACGGTGCTCCTCGGGAGGTGTCACACTGGATCTCCTCGCACCGTGCTCCTCGGGAGGTGTCACACTGGATCTCCTCGCACCGTGCTCCTCGGGAGGTGTCACACTGGATCTCCTCGCACGGTGCTCCTCGGGAGGTGTCACACTGGATCTCCTCGCACCATGCTCCTCGGGAGGTGTCACACTGGATCTCCTCGCATCGTGCTCCTTGGGAGGTGTCACACTGGATCTCCTCGCACAGTGCTCCTCGGGAGGTGTCACACTGGATCTCCTCGCACGGTGCTCCTCGGGAGGTGTCACACTGGATCTCCTCGCACGGTGCTCCTCGGGAGGTGTCACCCTGGATCTCCTTGCACCATGCTCCTCGGGAGGTGTCACACTGGATCCCTGCGCACTGTGCTCCTCGGGAGGTGTCACACTGGATCTCCTCGCACGGTGCTCCTCAGGAGGTGTCACACTGGATCTCCTCGCACGGTGCTCCTCGGGAGGTGTCACACTGGATCTCCTCGCACCGTGCTCCTCGGGAGGTGTCACACTGGATCTCCTCGCACGGTGCTCCTCGGGAGGTGTCACACTGGATCTCCTCGCACCATGCTCCTCGGGAGGTGTCACACTGGATCTCCTCGCATCGTGCTCCTTGGGAGGTGTCACACTGGATCTCCTCGCACAGTGCTCCTCGGGAGGTGTCACACTGGATCTCCTCGCACGGTGCTCCTCGGGAGGTGTCACACTGGATCTCCTCGCACGGTGCTCCTCGGGAGGTGTCACACTGGATCTCCTCGCACCGTGTTCCTCGGGAGGTGTCACACTGGATCTCCTCGCACGGTGCTCCTCGGGAGGTGTCACACTGGATCCCTGCGCACTGTGCTCCTCGGGAGGTGTCACACTGGATCTCCTCGCACGGTGCTCCTCAGGAGGTGTCACACTGGTTCCCCTCGCACGGTGCTCCTCGGGAGGTGTCACACTGGATCTCCTCGCACGGTGCTCCTCGGGAGGTGTCACACTGGATCTCCTCGCACGGTGCTCCTCGGGAGGTGTCACACTGGTTCCCCTCGCACGGTGCTCCTCGGGAGGTGTCACACTGGATCTCCTCGCACGGTGCTCCTCGGGAGGTGTCACACTGGATCCCCGTGCACCGTGCTCCTCGGGAGGTGTCACACTGGATCTCCTCGCACCGTGCTCCTCGGGAGGTGTCACACTGGATCCCTGCGCACTGTGCTCCTCGGGAGGTGTCACACTGGATCTCCTCGCACCGTGCTCCTCGGGAGGTGTCACACTGGTTCCCTGCGCACTGTGCTCCTCGGGAGGTGTCACACTGGATCTCCTTGCACCATGCTCCTCGGGAGGTGTCACACTGGATCCCTGCGCACTGTGCTCCTCGGGAGGTGTCACACTGGATCTCCTCGCACCGTGCTCCTCGGGAGGTGTCACACTGGATCCCTGCGCACTGTGCTCCTCGGGAGGTGTCACACTGGATCTCCTTGCACCGTGCTCCTCGGGAGGTGTCACACTGGATCTCCTCGCACCGTGCTCCTCGGGAGGTGTCACACTGGATACCCATGCACCGTGCTCCTCGGGAGGTGTCACACTGGATCTCCTCGCACCATGCTCCTCGGGAGGTGTCACACTGGGTCTCCTCTCACTGTGCTCCTCGGGAGGTGTCACACTGGATACCCATGCACCGTGCTCCTCGGGAGGTGTCACACTGGATATCCTCGCACCATGCTCCTCGGGAGGTGTCACACTGGTTCTCCTCGCACCGTGCTCCTCGGGAGGTGTCACACTGGATCTCCTCGCACCGTGCTCCTCGGGAGGTGTCACACTGGATCTCCTCGCACCATGATCCTCGGGAGGTGTCACACTGGATCTCCTCGCACCGTGCTCCTCGGGAGGTGTCACACTGGATACCCATGCACCGCGCTCCTCGGGAGGCGTCACACTGGATCTCCTCGCACCGTGCTCCTCGGGAGGTGTCACACTGGATCTCCTCGCACGGTGCTCCTCGGGAAGTGTCACACTGGATCTCCTCGCACCGTGCTCCTCGGGAGGCGTCACACTGGATCTCCTCGCACCGTGCTCCTGGGAGGTGTCACACTGGATCTCCTCGCACCGTGCTCCTGGGGGGTGTCACACTGGATCCCCTTGCACTGCGCTCCTCGGGAGGTGTCACACTGGTTCTCCTCACACCGTGCTCCTCGGGAGGTGTCACACTGGATCCCCATGCACCGCGCTCCTCGGGAGGTGTCACATTGGATCCCCACTCACCGTGCTCCTCGGGAGGTGTTACACTGGATCTCTTCACACCGTGCTCCTCAGTAGGTATCACACTGGATCTCCTCACAACGTGCTCCTCTGGAGGTGTCACACTGGATCCCCTCGCACCGTGCTCCTGGGTAGGTGTCACACTGGATCCCCACGCACCGTGCTCCTCGGGAGGTTTCACACTGGATCCCCTTGCACCACGCTCCTCGGGATGTGTCACACTGGATCTCCTCACACCGTGCTCCTCGGGAGGTGTCACACTGGATCTCCTCGCACCGTGCTCCTCGGGAAGTGTCACACTGGATCTCCTCGCACCGTGCTCCTGGGGGGTGTCACACTGGATCCCCGCGCACCATGCTCCTCGGGAGGTGTCACACTGGATCTCCTTGCACCGTGCTCCTTGGGAGGTGTCACACTGGATCCCCGCGCACCATGCTCCTCGGGAGGTGTCACACTGGATCTCCTCGCACCGTGCTCCTCGGGAGGTGTCACACTGGATCTCCTTGCACTGTGCTCCTCGGGAGGTGTCACACTGGATCCCCGTGCACCGTGCTCCTCGGGAGATGTCACTCTGGATCCCCACGCACCGTGCTCCTCGGGAGGTGTTACGCTGGATCCCCGTGCTCCTCGGGAGGTGTCACACTCTATCCCCGCGCACCGCTTTCCTCGGGAGATGTCACACTGGATCCCTGCGCACTGTGCTCCTCGGGAGGTGTCACACTGGATCCCCATGCACTGCGCTCCTCGGGAGGTGTCACAATGGATCCCCACTCATCGTGCTCCTCAGGAGGTGTCACACTGGATCTCCTCACACCGTGCTCCTCAGGAGGTATCACACTGGATGCCCACGCACTGTGCTCCTCGGTAGGTGTCACACTGGATCCCCACGCAGCATGCTCCTCAGAAGGTTTCACACTGGATCCCCTTGCACCACGCTCCTCGAGAGGTGTCACACTGGATCTCCTCACACCGTGCTCCTCAGGAGGTATCACGCTGGATCCCCGTGCTCCTCGGGAGGTGTCACACTGGATCCCCATGCACCGTGCTCCTCGGGAGGTGTCACACTGGTTCCCCTCGCACGGTGCTCCTCGGGAGGCGTCACACTTGATCCCCGCGCACCGTGCTCCTCGGGAGGCGTCACACTGGATCCCCGCGCACCGTGCTCCTTGGGAGGTGTCACACTGGATCTCCTCGCGCCGTGCTCCTGGGGGGTGTCACACTGGATCCCCGCGCACCATGCTCCTCGGGAGGTGTCACACTGGATCTCCTCGCACCGTGCTCCTTGGGAGGTGTCACACTGGATCCCCGCGCACCGTGCTCCTCGGGAGGTGTCACACTGGATCTCCTCGCACCGTGCTCCTCGGGAGGTGTCACACTGGATCTCCTTGCACTGTGCTCCTCGGGAGGTGTCACACTGGATGCCCACGCACTGTGCTCCTCGGGAGGCGTCACACTGGTTTCCCTCGCACGGTGCTCCTCGGGAGGTGTCACACTGGATCCCTGCGCACTGTGCTCCTCGGAAGGTGTCACACTGGTTCTCCTCGCATGGTGCTCCTCGGGAGGTGTCACACTGGTTCCCCTCGCACGGTGCTCCTCGGGAGGTGTCACACTGGATCCCTGCGCACGGTGCTCCTCGGGAGGTGTCACACTGGTTCCCCTCGCACGATGCTCCTCGGGAGATGTCACACTGGTTCCCCTCGCACGGTGCTCCTCGTGAGGTGTCACACTGGATCCCTGCGCACTGTGCTCCTCGGAAGGTGTCACACTGGTTCTCCTCGCACGGTGCTCCTCGGGAGGTGTCACACTGGTTCCCCTCGCACGGTGCTCCTCGGGAGATGTCACACTGGTTCCCCTCGCACCGTGCTCCTCGGGAGGTGTCACACTGGTTCCCCTCGCACGGTGCTCCTCGGGAGATGTGACACTGGTTCTTCTCGCACGGTGCTCCTCGGGAGGTGTCACACTGGATCCCCATGCACCGTGCTCCTCGGGAGGTGTCACACTGGTTCCCCTCGCACGGTGCTCCTCGGGAGGCGTCACACTTGATCCCCGCGCACCGTGCTCCTCGGGAGGCGTCACACTGGATCCCCGCGCACCGTGCTCCTTGGGAGGTGTCACACTGGATCTCCTCGCGCCGTGCTCCTGGGGGGTGTCACACTGGATCCCCGCGCACCATGCTCCTCGGGAGGTGTCACACTGGATCTCCTCGCACCGTGCTCCTCGGGAGGTGTCACACTGGATCCCTGCGCACTGTGCTCCTCGGAAGGTGTCACACTGGTTCTCCTCGCATGGTGCTCCTCGGGAGGTGTCACACTGGTTCCCCTCGCACGGTGCTCCTCGGGAGGTGTCACACTGGATCCCTGCGCACGGTGCTCCTCGGGAGGTGTCACACTGGTTCCCCTCGCACGATGCTCCTCGGGAGATGTCACACTGGTTCCCCTCGCACGGTGCTCCTCGGGAGGTGTCACACTGGATCCCTGCGCACTGTGCTCCTCGGAAGGTGTCACACTGGTTCTCCTCGGGAGGTGTCACACTGGTTCCCCTCGCACGGTGCTCCTCGGGAGATGTCACACTGGTTCCCCTCGCACCGTGCTCCTCGGGAGGTGTCACACTGGTTCCCCTCGCACGGTGCTCCTCGGGAAGTGTCACACTGGATCCCTGCGCACTGTGCTCCTCGGAAGGTGTCACACTGGTTCCCCACGCACGGTGCTCCTCGGGAAGTGTCACACTGGTTCCCCTCGCACGGTGCTCCTCGGGAGGTGTCACACTGGTTCCCCTCGCACGGTGCTCCTCGGGAGGTGTCACACTGGTTCCCCTCGCACGGTGCTCCTCGGGAGGTGTCACACTGGTTCCCCTCGCACGGTGCTCCTCGGGAGGTGTCACACTGGTTCCCCTCGCACGGTGCTCCTCGGGAGATGTGACACTGGTTCTTCTCGCACGGTGCTCCTCGGGAGGTGTCACACTGGATCCCTGCGCACTGTGCTCCTCGGAAGGTGTCACACTGGATCTCCTCGCACGGTGCTCCTCGGGAGGTGTCACACTGGTTCCCCTCGCACGGTGCTCCTCGGGAGGTGTCACACTGGATCCCTGCGCACTGTGCTCCTCGGAAGGTGTCACACTGGATCTCCTCGCACGGTGCTCCTCGGGAGGTGTCACACTGGTTCCCCTCGCACGGTGCTCCTCGGGAGGTGTCACACTGGTTCCCCTCGCACGGTGCTCCTCGGAAGGTGTCACACTGGTTCCCCTCGCACGGTGCTCCTCGGGAGATGTCACACTGGTTCCCCTCGCACCGTGCTCCTCGGGAGGTGTCACACTGGTTCCCCTCGCACGGTGCTCCTCGGGAAGTGTCACACTGGATCCCTGCGCACTGTGCTCCTCGGAAGGTGTCACACTGGTTCCCCACGCACGGTGCTCCTCGGGAAGTGTCACACTGGTTCCCCTCGCACGGTGCTCCTCGGGAGGTGTCACACTGGTTCCCCTCGCACGGTGCTCCTCGGGAGATGTGACACTGGTTCCCCTCGCACGGTGCTCCTCGGGAGGTGTCACACTGGATCCCATGCGCACTGTGCTCCTCGGAAGGTGTCACACTGGATCTCCTCGCACGGTGCTTCTCGGCAGGTGTCACACTGGTTCCCCACGCACGGTGCTCCTCGGGAGGTGTCACACTGGTTCCCCTCGCACGGTGCTCCTCGGGAGGTGTCACACTGGTTCCCCTCGCACGGTGCTCCTCGGGAGGTGTCACACTGGTTCCCCTCGGGAGGTGTCACACTGGTCCCCCTCGCACGGTGCTCCTCGGGAGATGTCACACTGGTTCCCCTCGCACGGTGCTCCTCGGGAGGTGTCACACTGGATCCCTGCGCACTGTGCTCCTCGGAAGGTGTCACACTGGATCTCCTCACACGGTGCTCCTCGGGAGGTGTCACACTGGTTCCCCTCGCACGGTGCTCCTTGGGAGGTGTCACACTGGTTCCCCTCGCACGGTGCTCCTCGGGAGGTGTCACACTGGTTCCCCTCGCACGGTGCTCCTCGGGAAGTGTCACACTGGATCCCTGCGCACTGTGCTCCTCGGAAGGTGTCACACTGGATCTCCTCGCACCGTGCTCCTCGGGAAGTGTCACACTGGATCCCTGCGCACTGTGCTCCTCGGAAGGTGTCACACTGGATCTCCTCGCACGGTGCTCCTCGGGAGGTGTCACACTGGTTCCCCTCGCACGGTGCTCCTCGGGAGGTGTCACACTGGTTCCCCTCGCACGGTGCTCCTTGGGAGGTGTCACACTGGTTCCCCTCGCACGGTGCTCCTCGGGAGGTGTCACACTGGTTCCCCTCGCACGGTGCTCCTCGGGAAGTGTCACACTGGATCCCTGCGCACTGTGCTCCTCGGAAGGTGTCACACTGGATCTCCTCGCACCGTGCTCCTCGGGAAGTGTCACACTGGATCCCTGCGCACTGTGCTCCTCGGAAGGTGTCACACTGGATCTCCTCGCACGGTGCTCCTCGGGAGGTGTCACACTGGTTCCCCTCGCACGGTGCTCCTCAGGAGGTGTCACACTGGTTCCCCTCGCACGGTGCTCCTCGGGAGGTGTCACACTGGTTCCCCTCGCACGGTGCTCCTCGGAAGGTGTCACACTGGTTCCCCTCGCACGGTGCTCCTCGGGAAGTGTCACACTGGATCCCTGCGCACGGTGCTCCTCGGAAGGTGTCACACTGGTTCCCCGCGCACGGTGCTCCTCGGGAAGTGTCACACTGGTTCCCCGCGCACGGTGCTCCTCGGGAAGTGTCACACTGGTTCCCCTCGCACGGTGCTCCTCGGGAGGCGTCACACTGGTTCCCCTCGCACCGTGCTCCTCGGGAGGCGTCACACTGGTTCCCCTCGCACCGTGCTCCTGGGGGGGTGTCACACTGGATCACTGGAGGTGTCATACTGGATCCCCGTGCTCCTGGGGGGGGGGGTCACACTGGATCACTGGAGGTGTCATACTGGATCCCCGTGCTCCTGGGGGGGGGGTGTCACACTGGATCACTGGAGGTGTCATACTGGATCCCCGTGCTCCTGGGGGGGTGTCACACTGGATCACTGGAGGTGTCATACTGGATCCCCGTGCTCCTGGGGGGGTGTCACACTGGATCACTGGAGGTGTCATACTGGATCCCCGTGCTCCTGGGGGGGTGTCACACTGGATCACTGGAGGTGTCATACTGGATCCCCGTGCTCCTGGGGGGGTGTCACACTGGATCACTGGAGGTGTCATACTGGATCCCCGTGCTCCTGGGGGGGTGTCACACTGGATCACTGGAGGTGTCATACTGGATCCCCGTGCTCCTGGGGGGGTGTCACACTGGATCACTGGAGGTGTCATACTGGATCCCCGTGCTCCTGGGGGGGTGTCACACTGGATCACTGGAGGTGTCATGCTTGATCCCCGTGCTCCTGGGGGCGTGTCACACTGGATCACTGGAGGTGTCATGCTGGATCCCCGTGCTCCTGGGGGGGTGTCACACTGGATCACTGGAGGTGTCACGCTGGATCCCCGTGCTCCTGCGGGGGTGTCACACTGGATCACTGGAGGTGTCACGCTGGATCCCCGTGCTCCTGGGGGGGTGTCACACTGGATCACTGGAGGTGTCACGCTGGATCCCCGTGCTCCTGGGGGGGTGTCACACTGGATCACTGGAGGTGTCACACTGGATCCCTGTGCTCCTGGGGGGGGGGTCACACTGGATCACTGGAGGTGTCATACTGGATCCCCGTGCTCCTGGGGGGGTGTCACACTGGATCACTGGAGGTGTCATACTGGATCCCCGTGCTCCTGGGGGGGTGTCACACTGGATCACTGGAGGTGTCATACTGGATCCCCGTGCTCCTGGGGGGGTGTCACACTGGAGGTGTCATACTGGATCCCCGTGCTCCTGGGGGGGTGTCACACTGGATCACTGGAGGTGTCATACTGGATCCCCGTGCTCCTGGGGGGGTGTCACACTGGATCACTGGAGGTGTCATACTGGATCCCCGTGCTCCTGGGGGGGTGTCACACTGGATCACTGGAGGTGTCATACTGGATCCCCGTGCTCCTGGGGGGGTGTCACACTGGATCACTGGAGGTGTCACGCTGGATCCCCGTGCTCCTGGGGGGGTGTCACACTGGATCACTGGAGGTGTCACGCTGGATCCTCGTGCTCCTGGGGGGGTGTCACACTGGATCACTGGAGGTGTCACACTGGATCCCCGTGCTCCTGGGGGGGTGTCACACTGGATCACTGGAGGTGTCACACTGGATCCCCGTGCTCCTGGGGGGGGTGTCACACTGGATCACTGGAGGTGTCATACTGGATCCCCGTGCTCCTGGGGGGGTGTCACACTGGATCACTGGAGGTGTCATACTGGATCCCCGTGCTCCTGGGGGGGTGTCACACTGGATCACTGGAGGTGTCATGCTGGATCCCCGTGCTCCTGGGGGGCTGTCACACTGGATCACTGGAGGTGTCATGCTGGATCCCCGTGCTCCTGGGGGGGTGTCACACTGGATCACTGGAGGTGTCATGCTGGATCCCGGTGCTCCTGGGGGGGTGTCACACTGGATCACTGGACGTGTCATACTGGATCCCCGTGCTCCTGGGGGGGTGTCACACTGGATCACTGGAGGTGTCACACTGGATCCCCGTGCTCCTGGGGGGGTGTCACACTGGATCACTGGAGGTGTCACACTGGATCCCCGTGCTCCTGGGGGGGTGTCACACTGGATCACTGGAGGTGTCACACTGGATCCCCGTGCTCCTGGGGGGGTGTCACACTGGATCACTGGAGGTGTCACACTGGATCCCCGTGCTCCTGGGGGGGTGTCACACTGGATCACTGGAGGTGTCATACTGGATCCCCGTGCTCCTGGGGGGGGTGTCACACTGGATCACTGGAGGTGTCATACTGGATCCCCGTGCTCCTGGGGGGGTGTCACACTGGATCACTGGAGGTGTCATACTGGATCCCCGTGCTCCTGGGGGGGTGTCACACTGGATCACTGGAGGTGTCATACTGGATCCCCGTGCTCCTGGGGGGGTGTCACACTGGATCACTGGAGGTGTCATACTGGATCCCCGTGCTCCTGGGGGGGTGTCACACTGGATCACTGGAGGTGTCATACTGGATCCCCGTGCTCCTGGGGGGGTGTCACACTGGATCACTGGAGGTGTCATACTGGATCCCCGTGCTCCTGGGGGGGTGTCACACTGGATCACTGGAGGTGTCATGCTGGATCCCCGTGCTCCTGGGGGGGTGTCACACTGGATCACTGGAGGTGTCATACTGGATCCCCGTGCTCCTGGGGGGGTGTCACACTGGATCACTGGAGGTGTCATGCTGGATCCCCGTGCTCCTGGGGGGGGTGTCACACTGGATCACTGGAGGTGTCATACTGGATCCCCGTGCTCCTGGGGGGGGTGTCACACTGGATCACTGGAGGTGTCATACTGGATCCCCGTGCTCCTGGGGGGGTGTCACACTGGATCACTGGAGGTGTCATGCTGGATCCCCGTGCTCCTGGGGGGGTGTCACACTGGATCACTGGAGGTGTCATGCTGGATCCCCGTGCTCCTGGGGGGGTGTCACACTGGATCACTGGAGGTGTCATGCTGGATCCCCGTGCTCCTGGGGGGGTGTCACACTGGATCACTGGACGTGTCATACTGGATCCCCGTGCTCCTGGGGGGGTGTCACACTGGATCACTGGAGGTGTCACACTGGATCCCCGTGCTCCTGGGGGGGTGTCACACTGGATCACTGGAGGTGTCACACTGGATCCCCGTGCTCCTGGGGGGGTGTCACACTGGATCACTGGAGGTGTCACACTGGATCCCCGTGCTCCTGGGGGGGTGTCACACTGGATCACTGGAGGTGTCACACTGGATCCCCGTGCTCCTGGGGGGGTGTCACACTGGATCACTGGAGGTGTCACACTGGATCCCCGTGCTCCTGGGGGGGTGTCACACTGGATCACTGGAGGTGTCACGCTGGATCCCCGTGCTCCTGGGGGGGTGTCACACTGGATCACTGGAGGTGTCACACTGGATCCCCGTGCTCCTGGGGGGGTGTCACACTGGATCACTGGAGGTGTCACACTGGATCCCCGTGCTCCTGGGGGGGTGTCACACTGGATCACTGGAGGTGTCATACTGGATCCCCGTGCTCCTGGGGGGGGTGTCACACTGGATCACTGGAGGTGTCATACTGGATCCCCGTGCTCCTGGGGGGGTGTCACACTGGATCACTGGAGGTGTCATACTGGATCCCCGTGCTCCTGGGGGGGTGTCACACTGGATCACTGGAGGTGTCATACTGGATCCCCGTGCTCCTGGGGGGGTGTCACACTGGATCACTGGAGGTGTCACACTGGATCCCCGTGCTCCTGGGGGGGTGTCACACTGGATCACTGGAGGTGTCATACTGGATCCCCGTGCTCCTGGGGGGGTGTCACACTGGATCACTGGAGGTGTCATGCTGGATCCCCGTGCTCCTGGGGGGGGTGTCACACTGGATCACTGGAGGTGTCATACTGGATCCCCGTGCTCCTGGGGGGGGTGTCACACTGGATCACTGGAGGTGTCATGCTGGATCCCCGTGCTCCTGGGGGGGTGTCACACTGGATCACTGGAGGTGTCATACTGGATCCCCGTGCTCCTGGGGGGGTGTCACACTGGATCACTGGAGGTGTCACACTGGATCCCCGTGCTCCTGGGGGGGTGTCACACTGGATCACTGGAGGTGTCATACTGGATCCCCGTGCTCCTGGGGGGGGTGTCACACTGGATCACTGGAGGTGTCATACTGGATCCCCGTGCTCCTGGGGGGGTGTCACACTGGATCACTGGAGGTGTCATACTGGATCCCCGTGCTCCTGGGGGGGTGTCACACTGGATCACTGGAGGTGTCATACTGGATCCCCGTGCTCCTGGGGGGGTGTCACACTGGATCACTGGAGGTGTCACACTGGATCCCCGTGCTCCTGGGGGGGTGTCACACTGGATCACTGGAGGTGTCATACTGGATCCCCGTGCTCCTGGGGGGGTGTCACACTGGATCACTGGAGGTGTCATGCTGGATCCCCGTGCTCCTGGGGGGGGTGTCACACTGGATCACTGGAGGTGTCATACTGGATCCCCGTGCTCCTGGGGGGGGTGTCACACTGGATCACTGGAGGTGTCATGCTGGATCCCCGTGCTCCTGGGGGGGTGTCACACTGGATCACTGGAGGTGTCATGCTGGATCCCCGTGCTCCTGGGGGGGTGTCACACTGGATCACTGGAGGTGTCATACTGGATCCCCGTGCTCCTGGGGGGGTGTCATTCTGCCTCCATACGCTTTATCATTGGGGTAAAGTGTTTTATAAATGAAATCCGTCTGTTTTGCAGGTAGAGAGAAAGCGCCACATCGGGAATGACATTGTGACCATCGTCTTTCAGGAAGGGGAGGAATCGTCTCCATCCTTCAAGCCGTCCATGATCCGCTCCCACTTCACGCGTATCCAGAACTGACACACATTGCCATCGTCACCATTACTTTTCATTGATAGATCAGAGCTGACCCCACATAACCCCCTGACCGATGACCTGTGTCTTTTCCTGTGGTAACAAATCCCCCCCCCTCCGGTGTCACATATCTCTTCCTGACCTTTGCCCCACCTCCTGGGGCCACATATCCCCCCCTTACCTGTGTCCCCTCCTGGTGTCTCATATCTCCCCCTGACCTGTGTTCTCCCTCCTGAGGTCACCTGCCCCCCCTGATCTGTGTCCTCTCTCCTGGGGTCACCTTCCCTACCCCCTGACCTGTGTCCTCCCTCCTGGGGTCACCTTTCCTACCCCCTGACCTGTGTCCTCCCTCCTTGGGTCACCTGCCCCCCCCCCTGACCTGTGTCCTCCCTCCTGGAGTCACCTGCCCCCCCTGACCTGTGTCCTCCCTCCTGGGGTCACCTGCCCCCCCCTGACCTGTGTCCTCCCTCCTGGGGTCACCTGCCCCCCCCCCTCACCTGTGTCCTCCCTCCTGGGGTCACCTGCCCCCCCCTTACCTGTGTCCTCCCTCCTGGGGTCACCTGCCCCCCTGACCTGTGTCCTCCCTCCTGGGGTCACCTGCCCCCCTGACCTGTGTCTTCTCTCCTGGGGTCACCTGCCCCCCCCTGACCTGTGTCCTCCCTCCTGGGGTCACCTGTCCCCCTGACCTGTGTCATCCCTCCTGGGGTCACCTCCCCCCCCCCCCTGACCTGTGTCCTCCCTCCTGGAGTCATGTGTCCCCCTGACCTGTGTCTTCCCTCCTGGGGTCACCTCCCCCCCCCCCTGACCTGTGTCCTCCCTCCTGGGGTCACTTTCCCCCCTGACCTGTGTCCTCCCTCCTGGGGTCACTTTCCCCCCTGACCTGTGTCCTCCCTCCTGGGGTCACTTTCCCCCCTGACCTGTGTCCTCCCTCCTGGGGTCACTTTCCCCCCTGACCTGTGTCCTCCCTCCTGGGGTCACTTTCCCCCCTGACCTGGAGTTGCTTCTTGCTTTTCCTTACAGTGATTTTAGATATTTTTGCCTTGGTGCGATATAACAGTGAGAATGACAGCTACAGGTGAGTGTCTGGTCCTGCGGGGGGCGCCATGTCTGCCCTTCCCATTGTCGTCACATCTTCCTGCATTTCTATAGGCTAAAGATCTTTTCTGAGGAGAGCGTCCCATTATTCGGGCCCCCCTGCCCTCCCCACCCGTCTTTACCGACCACCAGGAATTCAGGGATTTTCTTCTAGTGAAAGGTGAGTGTCCCCCCCCCCCCCGCAGCGGCTGCACGTCCTGTACATCGCCCTCCGCTGACCGCACCCATTGTCTTCCTGCCAGTAATAAATGGGGAGAAGGCGACTCTGGAGACCCCCACCTTCGCTCAGAAGCGGCAGCGCACCCTGGACATGCTGATCCGCTCGCTCTACCAGGACCTCATGCCGGACTTACACAAGGTAATTGGGGAAGGGGGGGGTGCACACATCTGCCCCTCCAATGCGTCACATGACCCCATAACCCGTAAAAGCTTTCGTATGCATCACTCAGGCATGACCTTTACCCTGTCATAGTGAAAGCAACCACAATACTGCAAAGGACGTGGGGTCCCTCCTGCCTCTCTTGGAGGAGTAGTCGCTGCCGGGACCATCTCCGTTCCGCTGCCGGGTCCCATCTCCGTTCCGCTGCCGGGTCCCATCTCCGTTCCGCTGCCGGGTCCCATCTCCGTTCCGCTGCCGGGTCCCATCTCCGTTCCGCTGCCGGGACCCATCTCCGTTCCGCTGCCGGGTCCCATCTCCGTTCCGCTGCCGCGTCCCATCTCCGTTCCGCTGCCGGGTCCCATCTCCGTTCCGCTGCCGGGTCCCATCTCCGTTCCGCTGCCGGGTCCCATCTCCGTTCCGCTGCCGGGTCCCATCTCCGTTCCGCTGCCGGGACCCATCTCCGTTCCGCTGCCGGGTCCCATCTCCGTTCCGCTGCCGGGACCCATCTCCGTTCCGCTGCCGGGTCCCATCTCCGTTCCGCTGCCGGGTCCCATCTCCGTTCCGCTGCCGGGTCCCATCTCCGTTCCGCTGCCGGGTCCCATCTCCGTTCCGCTGCCGGGTCCCATCTCCGTTCCGCTGCCGGGTCCCATCTCCGTTCCGCTGCCGGGTCCCATCTCCGTTCCGCTGCCGGGTCCCATCTCCGTTCCGCTGCCGGGTCCCATCTCCGTTCCGCTGCCGGGTCCCATCTCCGTTCCGCTGCCGGGTCCCATCTCCGTTCCGCTGCCGGGACCCATCTCCGTTCCGCTGCCGGGTCCCATCTCCGTTCCGCTGCCGGGTCCCATCTCCGTTCCGCTGCCGGGTCCCATCTCCGTTCCGCTGCCGGGACCCATCTCCGTTCCGCTGCCGGGACCCATCTCCGTTCCGCTGCCGGGACCCATCTCCGTTCCGCTGCCGGGTCCCATCTCCGTTCCGCTGCCGGGTCCCATCTCCGTTCCGCTGCCGGGTCCCATCTCCGTTCCGCTGCCGGGTCCCATCTCCGTTCCGCTGCCGGGTCCCATCTCCGTTCCGCTGCCGGGTCCCATCTCCGTTCCGCTACCGGGACCCTCTCCGTTCCGCTGCCGGGACCCTTTGTCCCAATGCGGCAGGGATGACATTATGGACCTTGTGATGGTCCGACCTCTTATGACCCCGCTGGTTCCCCTGATGCGCCTCAGTAACAGTTTCCCTTTGGTTCTTTTTTGTGAAGACTTTTGGCCAATTCTGTTTTAGTTGTCCTTCCTCTTCTGAACGTTATCTGGGTTTTTTAACGTCGTAGCCCCTAAATCTTTGTGTCAGCTTTTTATATGGCTGAGGAGCTTATGATCCCTGCCACATGGGAAAACCCAAATCTATTCTGTATTTCCTTATCCTTCCGCTCTGCTCCACATGGTGGCGCTATCTTTACTTGGCGCTTGGTTCTAGGCTTCTTCTATGAACTCCCTGGGGTGAGCCCTATGGACCACCCTCAGCCTGAGTGTGAGCGCTCCCTCCACAGTGCGGCTGGCGCGTCCTATACATCCTGCTCTCCATAACCCTTGCAGACAGGAGCTTCAGTTAGTGACCCTACTGCGGCCTCCTGGAGGCGCTATCAGCACGTTGTAATGAATGAGGAGGAAAATCCCCATATACTGCCCCATATACTGTAGTATGTTAGGATCGATCAGACAACCTAAAAAAAAATTAAAAAAACCTAAAAATTCAAATCCCCCCCCCTTTCCCTAGAACTGATATTAATATAAATAAACAGTAAAAATCATAAACACATCAGGTATCGCTGCGTCCGAAAATGCCCGATCTATCAAAATATGATAACCGTTTTTCACTGCGTTTAACCCCGTAACGGATTATCGCGCCCAGAGTTGAAAAATGGCGCTTTTTTACCATTTAAAAAAAAAGAAAAAATTCTATAAAAAGTGATCACAAGGTCGTACAGTCCTAAAATTGATAACATTGTAAACGTCATCAAAATCCTCAAAAAAATGACACCACCCACAGCTCCGTACACCAAAGTATAAAAAAGTTATTAGCGCCAGAAGACGGCAAAATCCCCCCAAAAAATTTTGTACAGGAGGTTTTAATTTTTGTAAATGTATGAAAACATTATAAAACCTGTATTAATGTGTTACCCCCCCATGATCGCACCGACCCAAAGTATAAAGTAGACGCGTCATTTTGGGCGCTCAGTGAAATCCGTAAGATCCAAGCCCACAAGAATTTGGCACAAATACGTTTTTTACCAATTTCACTGCATTTGGAATGGTTTTCCTGCTTCCCAGTACACGGCAGGAATATTACATACCGTCACTATGAAGTGCAATGTGTTACACAGAAAACAAGTCGCACAGCTCTGCACGTGGGAAAATAAAAAAGTTACAGATTTTTGAATGTGGGGAGTGAAAAATGAAAACGCAAAAACGAAAAAAGGGCTGCGGCGGGAAGGGGTTAATGGCTTTAATTCTAGTTAACTCTTGTTGTTCCTTAGTCTTTTGAATCCGTCCCTTAGCAGGCATCCCGCTCCCGCAGTGTCCCTTGTTTTTATTAGTCAGATAGGAGTTATACTCTTCCTACACCGCAATCCGCTGATCTGGGTTCTATTAACCTGTTCTTCTCCTTCTCTTTGTGGCTTTCTTCTTCTTCTCCTTCTCTTTGTGGCTTTCTTCTTCTTCTCCTTCTCTTTGTGGCTTTCTTCTTGTCCTCCTTCTCTTTGTGGCTTTCTTCTTGTCCTCCTTCTCTTTGTGGCTTTCTTCTTGTCCTCCTTCTCTTTGTGGCTTTCTTCTTGTCCTCCTTCTCTTTGTGGCTTTCTTCTTGTCCTCCTTCTCTTTGTGGCTTTCTTCTTGTCCTCCTTCTCTTTGTGGCTTTCTTCTTGTCCTCCTTCTCTTTGTGGCTTTCTTCTTGTCCTCCTTCTCTTTGTGGCTTTCTTCTTGTCCTCCTTCTCTTTGTGGCTTTCTTCTTCTTCTCCTTCTCTTTGTGGCTTTCTTCTTCTTCTCCTTCTCTTTGTGGCTTTCTTCTTCTTCTCCTTCTCTTTGTGGCTTTCTTCTTCTTCTCCTTCTCTTTGTGGCTTTCTTCTTCTTCTCCTTCTCTTTGTGGCTTTCTTCTTGTCCTCCTTCTCTTTGTGGCTTTCTTCTTGTCCTCCTTCTCTTTGTGGCTTTCTTCTTGTCCTCCTTCTCTTTGTGGCTTTCTTCTTCTTCTCCTTCTCTTTGTGGCTTTCTTCTCCTCCTTCTCTTTGTGGCTTTCTTCTTCTTCTCCTTCTCTTTGTGGCTTTCTTCTCCTCCTTCTCTTTGTGGCTTTCTTCTTCTTCTCCTTCTCTTTGTGGCTTTCTTCTTCTTCTCCTTCTCTTTGTGGCTTTCTTCTTCTTCTCCTTCTCTTTGTGGCTTTCTTCTTCTCCTTCTCTTTGTGGCTTTCTTCTTGTCCTCCTTCTCTTTGTGGCTTTCTTCTTGTCCTCCTTCTCTTTGTGGCTTTCTTCTTCTTCTCCTTCTCTTTGTGGCTTTCTTCTCCTCCTTCTCTTTGTGGCTTTCTTCTTCTTCTCCTTCTCTTTGTGGCTTTCTTCTCCTCCTTCTCTTTGTGGCTTTCTTCTTCTTCTCCTTCTCTTTGTGGCTTTCTTCTTCTTCTCCTTCTCTTTGTGGCTTTCTTCTTCTTCTCCTTCTCTTTGTGGCTTTCTTCTTCTCCTTCTCTTTGTGGCTTTCTTCTTGTCCTCCTTCTCTTTGTGGCTTTCTTCTTGTCCTCCTTCTCTTTGTGGCTTTCTTCTTGTCCTCCTTCTCTTTGTGGCTTTCTTCTTCTTCTCCTTCTCTTTGTGGCTTTCTTCTCCTCCTTCTCTTTGTGGCTTTCTTCTTCTTCTCCTTCTCTTTGTGGCTTTCTTCTCCTCCTTCTCTTTGTGGCTTTCTTCTTCTTCTCCTTCTCTTTGTGGCTTTCTTCTTCTTCTCCTTCTCTTTGTGGCTTTCTTCTTCTCCTTCTCTTTGTGGCTTTCTTCTTGTCCTCCTTCTCTTTGTGGCTTTCTTCTTGTCCTCCTTCTCTTTGTGGCTTTCTTCTTGTCCTCCTTCTCTTTGTGGCTTTCTTCTTCTTCTCCTTCTCTTTGTGGCTTTCTTCTTCTTCTCCTTCTCTTTGTGGCTTTCTTCTCCTCCTTCTCTTTGTGGCTTTCTTCTTCTTCTCCTTCTCTTTGTGGCTTTCTTCTTCTCCTTTTCCTGTCTAAATCCACAAATTATCTAACTATTTGTTAGTTTTCCTCTTAAGGAGGATTATTGGCCGTGATAATCCGCTCCTTGTTGTCCTTGTCCAGCGTCCGCCCGTGTGATTACATTTCCCTTGCGGTTATCACATCCCTCCTTACAGTCTCATCCACCACTGACACGTACCGGCGCTGACACGTACCGGCGCTGACACGTACCGGCGCTGACACGTACCGGCGCTAAGTCTATTCTAGAAAAGGAATTCCAAGTAACAAGAACATGCCGGCACATCCCCCGACATCTGTAAGACTCAGGCTAGAGGGATGTGGATCCTCTGGACCACGCAGACGATGGCACAAGCCACTACCTGGGACGCAGTCTAAGTGGCACCCGGTTTTCACCAGAGCCCGCCGCAAGGCAGGTTAGACAGACTGCGGCGTGGTACCACCAGGTCCTTCCTCAGGCGTGACTTGTCTGCAGTGGCGGCCAAGGTCGGGGTACAGAGACGGCAAACAGTCTATTGGTCACAGTCCAGGCACAGGGTCAGGGCAGGCGGCAGAGAAGCAACGTCAGGGTCAAATCCGGGGTCAGCAACAGGAGGTCCAAGCAGATGGGTACAGGAACACAGGACAGCAGCACAGAGGAACACTGGTACACAGGACAGCAGCACAGAGGAACACTGGTACACAGGACAGCAGCACAGAGGATCACTGGTACACGGGACAGCAGCACGGAGGATCACTGGTACACAGGACAGCAGCACGGAGGATCACTGGTACACAGGACAGCAGCACGGAGGATCACTGGTACACAGGACAGCAGCACGGAGGAACACTGGTACACAGGACAGCAGCACGGAGGATCACTGGTACACAGGACAGCAGCACGGAGGATCACTGGTACACAGGACAGCAGCACGGAGGAACACTGGTACACAGGACAGCAGCACGGAGGAACACTGGTACACAGGACAGCAGCACGGAGGATCACTAGTACACAGGACAGCAGCACAGAGGAACACTGGTACACAGGACAGCAGCACGGAGGATCACTGGTACACAGGACAGCAGCACAGAGGAACACTGGTACACAGGACAGCAGCACAGAGGAACACTGGTACACAGGACAGCAGCACAGAGGAACACTGGTACACAGGACAGCAGCACGGAGGATCACTGGTACACAGGACAGCAGCACGGAGGAACACTGGTACACGGGACAGCAGCACGGAGGATCACTGGTACACGGGACAGCAGCACGGAGGATCACTGGTACACGGGACAGCAGCACGGAGGATCACTGGTACACGGGACAGCAGCACGGAGGAACACTGGTACACGGGACAGCAGCACGGAGGAACACTGGTACACGGGACAGCAGCACGGAGGAACACTGGTACACGGGACAGCAGCACGGAGGAACACTGGTACACAGGACAGCAGCACGGAGGATCACTGGTACACAGGACAGCAGCACGGAGGATCACTGGTACACAGGACAGCAGCACGGAGGATCACTGGTACACAGGACAGCAGCACGGAGGAACACTGGTACACAGGACAGCAGCACGGAGGAACACTGGTACACAGGACAGCAGCACGGAGGAACACTGGTACACAGGACAGCAGCACGGAGGATCACTGGTACACAGGACAGCAGCACGGAGGATCACAGGAACACGGAGGAGGTCAGGTAACACAGGAACACGAAGGAGCTCAGGTAACACTGGAACACGGAGGAGGTCAGGTAACACTGGAACACGGAGGAGGTCAGGTAACACTGGAACACGGAGGAGGTCAGGTAACACTGGAACACGGAGGAGGTCAGGTAACACGGGAACACGGAGGAGCTCAGGTAACACGGGAACACGGAGGAGCTCAGGTAACACGGGAACACGGAGGAGCTCAGGTAACACGGGAACACGGAGGAGCTCAGGTAACACGGGAACACGGAGGAGCTCAGGTAACACGGGAACACGGAGGAGCTCAGGTAACACGGGAACACGGAGGAGCTCAGGTAACACGGGAACACGGAGGAGCTCAGGTAACACGGGAACACGGAGGAGCTCAGGTAACACTGGAACACGGAGGAGCTCAGGTAACACTGGAACACGGAGGAGCTCAGGTAACACTGGAACACGGAGGAGCTCAGGTAACACTGGAACACGGAGGAGCTCAGGTAACACTGGAACACGGAGGAGCTCAGGTAACACGGGAACACGGAGGAGCTCAGGTAACACGGGAACACGGAGGAGCTCAGGTAACACGGGAACACGGAGGAGCTCAGGTAACACGGGAACACGGAGGAGCTCAGGTAACACGGGAACACGGAGGAGCTCAGGTAACACGGGAACACGGAGGAGCTCAGGTAACACGGGAACACGGAGGAGCTCAGGTAACACTGGAACACGGAGGAGCTCAGGTAACACTGGAACACGGAGGAGCTCAGGTAACACTGGAACACGGAGGAGGTCAGGTAACACTGGTACACGGAGGAGCTCAGGTAACACTGGAACACGGAGGAGCTCAGGTAACACAGGAACACGGAGGAGCTCAGGTAACACTGGAAAACGGAGGAGCTCAGGTAACACAGGAACACGGAGGAGGTCAGGTAACACGGGAACACGGAGGAGCTCAGGTAACACGGAGGAGCTCAGGTAACACGGAGGAGCTCAGGTAACACTGGAACACGGAGGAGCTCAGGTAACACGGGAACACGGAGGAGCTCAGGTAACACGGGAACAAGGAGGAGCTCAGGTAACACTGGAACACGGAGGAGCTCAGGTAACACTGGAACACGGAGGAGCTCAGGTAACACTGGAACACGGAGGAGCTCAGGTAACACGGGAACACGGAGGAGCTCAGGTAACACTGGAACACGGAGGAGCTCAGGTAACACTGGAACACGGAGGAGCTCAGGTAACACTGGAACACGGAGGAGCTCAGGTAACACGGGAACACGGAGGAGCTCAGGTAACACGGGAACACGGAGGAGCTCAGGTAACACGGGAACACGGAGGAGCTCAGGTAACACGGGAACACGGAGGAGCTCAGGTAACACGGGAACACGGAGGAGCTCAGGTAACACGGGAACACGGAGGAGCTCAGGTAACACGGGAACACGGAGGAGCTCAGGTAACACGGGAACACGGAGGAGCTCAGGTAACACTGGAACACGGAGGAGCTCAGGTAACACTGGAACACGGAGGAGCTCAGGTAACACTGGAACACGGAGGAGGTCAGGTAACACGGGAACACGGAGGAGGTCAGGTAACACGGGAACACGGAGGAGCTCAGGTAACACTGGAACACGGAGGAGCTCAGGTAACACGGGAACACGGAGGAGCTCAGGTAACACGGGAACACGGAGGAGCTCAGGTAACACGGGAACACGGAGGAGCTCAGGTAACACGGGAACACGGAGGAGCTCAGGTAACACGGGAACACGGAGGAGGTCAGGTAACACTGGAACACGGAGGAGCTCAGGTAACACTGGAACACGGAGGAGGTCAGGTAACGCGGGAACACGGAGGAGGTCAGGTAACACGGGAACACGGAGGAGGTCAGGTAACACGGGAACACGGAGGAGCTCAGGTAACACTGGAACACGGAGGAGCTCAGGTAACACTGGAACACGGAGGAGGTCAGGTAACACTGGAACACGGAGGAGGTCAGGTAACACGGGAACACAGAGGAGCTCAGGTAACATGGAGGAGGTCAGGTAACACGGGAACACAGAGGAGCTCAGGTAACACTGGAACACGGAGGAGCTCAGGTAACACTGGAACACGGAGGAGGTCAGGTAACACTGGAACACGGAGGAGGTCAGGTAACACGGGAACACAGAGGAGCTCAGGTAACATGGAGGAGGTCAGGTAACACAGGAACACGGAGGAGCTCAGGTAACACAGGAACACGGAGGAGGTCAGGTAACACTGGAACACGGAGGAGCTCAGGTAACACAGGAACACGGAGGAGCTCAGGTAACACTGGAACACGGAGGAGCTCAGGTAACACGGGAACACGGAGGAGGTCAGGAACGCTGGAGACACAGGAATCGCAGGCAAATCGCAGAATAGCCTTCTCTCAGGCTGTGAGGCACAAAGATCTGGCAAGATTGTAAGGAAGGTGCAGGGTTTTTAAAGGGGAAGTGATCAGCCATTGCACCAATTAGTGGTGCACTGGCCCTTTAAATTTCCTGAAGGCGCCACACGCGCGCCCTAGGAGGGGGAGCTCGGCAGCGATTCCGGATCGGGGAGAGGTTAGCTGCGCCGGCACCACTCCTGCGAGCCCCGCGGAGCACGGGTGAGCCTGTGGTATGGGTCGCGGGACCACCCGTGATAACATCTATAAGACATCTATATATGTTTCCGTCTGGCCGGCTTGGGTCTTTAGTATTGGAAAGAACAGAGTTAAAATCCCCCATAAACCATCCCGGGAATTCTCCTACCTTAGATATGAATTGTACTCATTTCCACACAACATTACAGCAGAGCGGAGGAGGTAAGTGCACCCCTGGCACCGCACATTTCTTACCAACCCTCCTTATCGCATGAGGAGTCCCATAGGTTCAATTCGATAGTTCTAGGTATCAAAATGGAAACTCCTCTCACATAGGATGAGAAGACCGCACTATACGACCCAGCCATACATACATACATTGTATATATATATATACATACATATACAGGCAGTCCCTGGGTTACATACAAGATAGGGTCTGTAGGTTTGTTCTTAAGTCGAGTTTGTATGTAAGTCGGAACTGTATATTTTATCATTGTACTCCCAGCCAGAACTTTTTTGGTCTCTCTGACAATTGGATTTTAAAAATGTTGTGTTGTCATAAGAACCAGGAGTAACACTAAATCTTCATTCCAGACGCCTGTGATATCTGTTACAGCTGATCATTGTAGCCTAGGACTAAAGTACAATAAATTACCAATATCCAGAGCTCCGTTTGTAACTATGGGTCGTATGCAAGTCGAGTGTTCTTAAGTAGGGGACCGCCTGTATACATACATATATACATAAATACATATATACATACTGTGGGAGATTTGGCCCAGTAGAGACCGTGGTAGCGGGGTGCTGGGATGCAGTTCACGACAGTGACACCAAAGTACAGTCCAAAACAGGTCTCGCCTGCGTTTATTGCAGCAGGAACAAAATAAAACAGCCTTCACATTCAGGCATCAAAACAAAATAATATCCTACCCGTCAGGGTGCTATCTAAACATATATACATACATACATACATACATACATACTGTGGGGAATTGCTCTGGTAGTTGACTGGTAGCAGTGCAGGAAGCAGGGACACACGCAGGTTTAAGTCCAACTTAAGTGTTTATTCACACTTGCAAAACAGAACACAACTTCAGCCTTGGCTTAGGCACATGCAAAAACGCTACAAAAGTAATTCCTGCCCGGCTAGGCGCTGTCTAATACATTTGGCGGACCCTAGCTATCCGGGTACCAGGCTGCCGGGCACACGCTCCTTTGCTGTGAGAATGCAATCTCGCTTTCAGCTCTCCAGGTAGGGCCTCTCCTACTGCTTCTGGCCTGCAGACTAAATCAGGCCCTAACGAGGCCTGTGACCCGCACCTGTGACCCTGCCCCTGTGACCCTGCCCCTGTGACCCTGCCCCTGTGACCCTGCCCCTGTGACCCTGCCCCTGTGACCCGCACCTGTGGGCAATTCACAAACCCAGGACCAAAGCCCGGGTGGAGTAGGAGTCCCACTACCAGCCTACCCCTACTCCATAATAAGCCGGCCCAGTACGGACAATACAAATGTGTCTGTGTTAGCTAGGCCAACACAGACAAAACAGACTATTCCTGCTTATCATGTCTGCATTAACCCTTGGGTTACTGCAGACAAGCCCAGGGCTTTTACCACACACCCATCATCTGCCTGTAGGACAGATAGCGGTTTTCCCACACAATACCTCTTACTTTCTCACAATACATACATATACATACATAAATATACATACATACATACATTTACGTACATATACATACATACATACATACATACATTTACATACATACATACATTTACATACATTTACATACATACATACATATACACATATACATACATACATACATATACATACATACATACATTTACATATACATACATACACATACATATACATACATACATATACATACATACATATACATACATACATACATTTACGTACATATACATACATACATACATTTACATACATACATACATTTACATACATACATACATTTACATACATATACATACATACATACATTTACATACATATACATACATATACATACATACACTTACATATACATACATACATACATATACACATATACATACATTTACATACATACATACATACATATACATACATATACATACACATACATACATACATATACATACACATACATACACATATACATACATACATACATACATACTGTGGGGATTTGGCCCAGTAGAGACCGTGGTAGCGGGGTGCTGGGATGCAGTTCACGACAGTGACACCAAAGTACAGTCCAAAACAGGTCTCGCCTGCGTTTATTTCAGCAGGAACAAAATAAAACAGCCTTCACATTCAGGCATCAAAACAAAATAATATCCTACCCGTCAGGGTGCTAACTAAACAATGGTTCTCTGACTCACCACTAACAAAATCACTTGGCTGCTCCAGGCACAGGGGTCAGGGCTGTGTGCTCTCCAGCCTCCACTCAGAGAGCACACTCTCAGCTCTGCTCAGCGGCTTTATGCAGACTGATTGGGCTGTTCCCACCACCTGTGTCCAAGGTGCTGGACAACACAACCTCAGCACTAAGGCCTTGCATAATAGGAAAACCTAGGGGAAACATACCGCCCATCCACAGTTAACCCCTTCAGTGTCTCACAATACATATATATATACACACATATATACATACATACATATATACATACATACATACATACATACATACATACATACATCACCCCATGGATGTTACCTAAAGGGGAAGGACAGGGGGAGCACACAAGAGGCGGCATCACCCCATGGATGTGACCTAAAGGGGGTGGACAGGGGGAGCACACAAGGGGCGGCATCACCCCATGGATGTGACCTAAAGGGGAAGGACAGGGGGGCACACAAGCGGCGGCATCACCCCATGGATGTGACCTAAAGGGGAAGGACAGGGGGGCACACAAGAGGCGGCATCACCCCATGGATGTGACCTAAAGGGGGTGGACAGGGGGAGCACACAAGCGGCGGCATCACCCCATGGATGTGACCTAAAGGGGAAGGACAGGGGGGCACACAAGAGGCGGCATCACCCCATGGATGTGACCTAAAGGGGGTGGACAGGGGGAGCACACAAGCGGCGGCATCACCCCATGGATGTGACCTAAAGGGGGAGGACAGGGGGGCACACAAGAGGCGGCATCACCCCATGGATGTGACCTAAAGGGGGAGGACAGGGGGAGCACACAAGGGGCGGCATCACCCCATGGATGTGACCTAAAGGGGGAGGACAGGGGGGCACACAAGGGGCGGCATCACCCCATGGATGTGACCTAAAGGGGGAGGACAGGGGGAGCACACAAGGGGCGGCATCACCCCATGGATGTGACCTAAAGGGGGAGGACAGGGGGAGCACACAAGGGGCGGCATCACCCCATGGATGTGACCTAAAGGGGGAGGACAGGGGGAGCACACAAGGGGCGGCATCACCCCATGGATGTGACCTAAAGGGGGAGGACAGGGGGAGCACACAAGGGGCGGCATCACCCCATGGATGTGACCTAAAGGGGGTGGACAGGGGGGCACACAAGGGGCGGCATCACCCCATGGATGTGACCTAAAGGGGGAGGACAGGGGGAGCACACAAGAGGCGTCATCACCCCATGGATGTGACCTAAAGGGGGTGGACAGGGGGGCACACAAGGGGCGGCATCACCCCATGGATGTGACCTAAAGGGGGAGGACGGGGGGCACACAAGGGGCGGCATCACCCCATGGATGTTACCTAAAGGGGGAGGACAGGGGGGCACACAAGAGGCGGCATCACCCCATGGATGTGACCTAAAGGGGAAGGACAGGGGGGCACACAAGGGGCGGCATCACCCCATGGATGTGACCTAAAGGGGGAGGACAGGGGGAGCACACAAGGGGCGGCATCACCCCATGGATGTGACCGAAAGGGGGAGGACAGGGGGGCACACAAGGGGCGGCATCACCCCATGGATGTGACCTAAAGGGGGTGGACAGGGGGAGCACACAAGAGGCGGCATCACCCCATGGATGTGACCTAAAGGGGGTGGACAGGGGGGCACACAAGGGGCGGCATCACCCCATGGATGTGACCTAAAGGGGGAGGACAGGGGGAGCACACAAGAGGCGGCATCACCCCATGGATGTGACCTAAAGGGGAAGGACAGGGGGAGCACACAAGAGGCGGCATCACCCCATGGATGTGACCTAAAGGGGGAGGACAGGGGGAGCACACAAGGGGCGGCATCACCCCATGGATGTGACCTAAAGGGGGTGGACAGGGGGAGCACACAAGGGGCGGCATCACCCCATGGATGTGACCTAAAGGGGGAGGACAGGGGGAGCACACAAGGGGCGGCATCACCCCATGGATGTGACCTAAAGGGGGAGGACAGGGGGAGCACACAAGGGGCGGCATCACCCCATGGATGTGACCTAAAGGGGAAGGACAGGGGGGCACACAAGAGGCGGCATCACCCCATGGATGTGACCTCGAGGAGGTAGATAGGGGACACATGATGGTAGCATCACCACATGGTGGATAGGGACACACAAGCGGCGGCATCACCCCATGGATGTGACCTAAAGGGGGAGGACAGGGGGAGCACACAAGGGGCGGCATCACCCCATGGATGTGACCTAAAGGGGGTGGACAGGGGGAGCACACAAGAGGCGGCATCACCCCATGGATGTGACCTAAAGGGGGTGGACAGGGGGAGCACACAAGAGGCGGCATCACCCCATGGATGTGACCTAAAGGGGAAGGACAGGGGGAGCACACAAGAGGCGGCATCACCCCATGGATGTGACCTAAAGGGGGAGGACAGGGGGAGCACACAAGAGGCGGCATCACCCCATGGATGTGACCTAAAGGGGGAGGACAGGGGGAGCACACAAGGGGCGGCATCACCCCATGGATGTGACCTAAAGGGGGAGGACAGGGGGAGCACACAAGGGGCGGCATCACCCCATGGATGTGACCTAAAGGGGGAGGACAGGGGGAGCACACAAGAGGCGGCATCACCCCATGGATGTGACCTAAAGGGGAAGGACAGGGGGAGCACACAAGGGGCGGCATCACCCCATGGATGTGACCTAAAGGGGGTGGACAGGGGGAGCACACAAGGGGCGGCATCACCCCATGGATGTGACCTAAAGGGGGAGGACAGGGGGAGCACACAAGGGGCGGCATCACCCCATGGATGTGACCTAAAGGGGGAGGACAGGGGGAGCACACAAGAGGCGGCATCACCCCATGGATGTGACCTAAAGGGGGAGGACAGGGGGAGCACACAAGGGGCGGCATCACCCCATGGATGTGACCTAAAGGGGGAGGACAGGGGGGCACACAAGGGGCGGCATCACCCCATGGATGTGACCTAAAGGGGGAGGACAGGGGGAGCACACAAGGGGCGGCATCACCCCATGGATGTGACCTAAAGGGGAAGGACAGGGGGAGCACACAAGGGGCGGCATCACCCCATGGATGTGACCTAAAGGGGGAGGACAGGGGGAGCACACAAGGGGCGGCATCACCCCATGGATGTGACCTAAAGGGGGAGGACAGGGGGAGCACACAAGGGGCGGCATCACCCCATGGATGTGACCTAAAGGGGGAGGACAGGGGGAGCACACAAGGGGCGGCATCACCCCATGGATGTGACCTAAAGGGGGTGGACAGGGGGAGCACACAAGGGGCGGCATCACCCCATGGATGTGACCTAAAGGGGGAGGACAGGGGGGCACACAAGAGGCGGCATCACCCCATGGATGTGACCTAAAGGGGGAGGACAGGGGGAGCACACAAGGGGCGGCATCACCCCATGGATGTGACCTAAAGGGGGTGGACAGGGGGAGCACACAAGGGGCGGCATCACCCCATGCATGTGACCTAAAGGGGAAGGACAGGGGGGCACACAAGAGGCGGCATCACCCCATGGATGTGACCTAAAGGGGGTGGACAGGGGGAGCACACAAGAGGCGGCATCACCCCATGGATGTGACCTAAAGGGGAAGGACAGGGGGGCACACAAGAGGCGGCATCACCCCATGGATGTGACCTAAAGGGGGAGGACAGGGGGGCACACAAGAGGCGGCATCACCCCATGGATGTGACCTAAAGGGGGAGGACAGGGGGAGCACACAAGCGGCGGCATCACCCCATGGATGTGACCTAAAGGGGAAGGACAGGGGGAGCACACAAGAGGCGGCATCACCCCATGGATGTGACCTAAAGGGGGTGGACAGGGGGAGCACACAAGAGGCGGCATCACCCCATGGATGTGACCTAAAGGGGAAGGACAGGGGGGCACACAAGAGGCGGCATCACCCCATGGATGTGACCTAAAGGGGGAGGACAGGGGGGCACACAAGAGGCGGCATCACCCCATGGATGTGACCTAAAGGGGGAGGACAGGGGGAGCACACAAGCGGCGGCATCACCCCATGGATGTGACCTAAAGGGGGTGGACAGGGGGAGCACACAAGAGGCGGCATCACCCCATGGATGTGACCTAAAGGGGAAGGACAGGGGGGCACACAAGAGGCGGCATCACCCCATGGATGTGACCTAAAGGGGAAGGACAGGGGGGCACACAAGAGGCGGCATCACCCCATGGATGTGACCTAAAGGGGGAGGACAGGGGGAGCACACAAGGGGCGGCATCACCCCATGGATGTGACCTAAAGGGGGAGGACAGGGGGAGCACACAAGGGGCGGCATCACCCCATGGATGTGACCTAAAGGGGGAGGACAGGGGGAGCACACAAGGGGCGGCATCACCCCATGGATGTGACCTAAAGGGGGAGGACAGGGGGAGCACACAAGGGGCGGCATCACCCCATGGATGTGACCTAAAGGGGGAGGACAGGGGGGCACACAAGGGGCGGCATCACCCCATGGATGTGACCTAAAGGGGGTGGACAGGGGGGCACACAAGGGGCGGCATCACCCCATGGATGTGACCTAAAGGGGGAAGGACAGGGGGAGCACACAAGGGGCGGCATCACCCCATGGATGTGACCTAAAGGAGGAGGACAGGGGGAGCACACAAGGGGCGGCATCACCCCATGGATGTGACCTAAAGGGGGAGGACAGGGGGAGCACACAAGGGGCGGCATCACCCCATGGATGTGACCTAAAGGGGGAGGACAGGGGGGCACACAAGAGGCGGCATCACCCCATGGATGTGACCTAAAGGGGGAGGACAGGGGGAGCACACAAGAGGCGGCATCACCCCATGGATGTGACCTCGAGGAGGTAGATAGGGGACACATGATGGTAGCATCACCACATGGTGGATAGGGACACACAAGCGGCGGCATCACCCCATGGATGTGACCTAAAGGGGGTGGACAGGGGCACGTGATGGCAGCATCACCCCATGGATGTGACCCGCAGGGCTGGACAGGGGCATGTGATAATGGGGTCTGTTCTCTCTGTTTCTAGAACATGCTAAACAGACGATCATTCAGTGACGTCCTCCCGGAATCGCCCAAATCTGCCAGGAAGAAAGAAGAGGCGCGTCAGGCGGAGTTTGTCCGTATTGGCCAGGTCAGCATTGGGGTGCTAGGGGTGATTGTGTCCCTCATTAGGTGTTGTGGCTGCTCAGTATGTTATCTCCTCCTTCCCAGGCCCTAAAGCTAAAGACCATTGTAAGAGGAGACGCTCCCACCAGCCTGGCGACCACGGGGCTGTGCAGGAGAGAGGTAGGTCCACGCTCCAGGGGACCCCTCCATTTGTGAGGTCAAGGACTAGATGTCCCTTTCCTTCCTCCGCAGCCCTGGGAGTCTCAGTGTTTCTGTAATGACTTCTCGTATGACGTGCTCGGAGGGGATTCCTGGGGTCCGTCTCTCTTGGTCTCCACGGACAGTGGGGTGCTGCTGATAGACGGTGAGTGGTTGTCATGTTGGGAGCGGAGCTGTAGAGTCTCATCCTGTGGCTATTAATGGGACCCTACACCGATTTACCCTTATACAAATCCCTGGTCAGACCACACATGGAATATTGTGGACAGTTTTGGGCACCAGTGTATAAAAAGGATATAGTAGAGCTGGAACGGGTGCAGAGGAGAGCAACCAGGATTATTAGGGGAATGGGGGAACTAGAATACACTGACAGATTACAAAATGAGGGATTATTCAGTTTAGAAAAAAGACGACTGAGGGGAGACCTCATTACAATGTACAAATACCTGAACGGACAGTACAAGGATCTCTCCAAAGAGCTTTTTATACCTCGGCCTGTGACCAGGACAAGGGGGCATCCTCTACACCTAGAGGAGAGGAGATTCTACCATCACCATAGACAGGGGGCATCCTCTACACCTAGAGGAGAGGAGGTTCTACCATCACCATAGACAGGGGGCATCCTCTACACCTAGAGGAGAGGAGGTTCTACCATCACCATAGACAGGGGGCATCCTCTACACCTAGAGGAGATTCTACCATCACCATAGACAGGGGGCATCCTCTACACCTAGAGGAGATTCTACCATCACCATAGACAGGGGACATCCTCTACACCTAGAGGAGAGGAGGTTCTACCATCACCATAGACAGGAGACATCCTCTACACCTAGAGGAGAGGAGGTTCTACCATCACCATAGACAGGGGACATCCTCTACACCTAGAGGAGAGGAGGTTCTACCATCACCATAGACAGGAGGCATCCTCTACACCTAGAGGAGAGGAGGTTCTACCATCACCATAGACAGGGGACATCCTCTACACCTAGAGGAGAGGAGGTTCTACCATCACCATAGACAGGGGGCATCCTCTACACCTAGAGGAGAGGAGGTTCTACCATCACCATAGACAGGGGACATCCTCTACACCTAGAGGAGAGGAGGTTCTACCATCACCATAGACAGGGGGCATCCTCTACACCTAGAGGAGAGGAGGTTCTACCATCACCATAGACAGGGGCCATCCTCTACACCTAGAGGAGAGGAGGTTCTACCATCACCATAGACAGGGGCATCCTCTACACCTAGAGGAGAGGAGGTTCTACCATCACCATAGACAGGGGGCATCCTCTACACCTAGAGGAGAGGAGGTTCTACCATCACCATAGACAGGGGGCATCATCTACTCCTAGAGGAGAGGAGGTTCTACCATCACAATAGACAGGGGGCATCCTCTACACCTAGAGGAGAGGAGGTTCTACCATCACCATAGACAGGGCGCATCCTCTACACCTAGAGGAGAGGCGATTCTACCATCACCATAGACAGGGGGCATTCTCTACACCTAGAGGAGAGGAGGTTCTACCATCACCATAGACAAGAGGCATCCTCTACACCTAGAGGAGAGGAGGTTCTACCATCACCATAGACAGGGGGCATCCTCTACACCTAGAGGAGAGGAGGTTCTACCATCACCATGGACAGGGGGCATCCTCTACACCTAGAGGAGAGGAGGTTCTACCATCACCATAGACAGGGGCATCCTCTACACCTAGAGGAGATTCTACCATCACCATAGACAGGGGGCGTCCTCTACACCTAGAGGAGAGGAGGTTCTACCATCACCATAGACAGGGGCATCCTCTACACCTAGAGGAGAGGAGGTTCTACCATCACCATAGACAGGGGACATCCTCTACACCTAGAGGAGAGGAGGTTCTACCATCACCATAGACAGGAGGCATCCTCTACACCTAGAGGAGAGGAGGTTCTACCATCACCATAGACAGGGGACATCCTCTACACCTAGAGGAGAGGAGGTTCTACCATCACCATAGACAGGGGGCATCCTCTACACCTAGAGGAGAGGAGGTTCTACCATCACCATAGACAGGGGACATCCTCTACACCTAGAGGAGAGGAGGTTCTACCATCACCATAGACAGGGGGCATCCTCTACACCTAGAGGAGAGGAGGTTCTACCATCACCATAGACAGGGGCCATCCTCTACACCTAGAGGAGAGGAGGTTCTACCATCACCATAGACAGGGGCATCCTCTACACCTAGAGGAGAGGAGGTTCTACCATCACCATAGACAGGGGGCATCCTCTACACCTAGAGGAGAGGAGGTTCTACCATCACCATAGACAGGGGGCATCATCTACTCCTAGAGGAGAGGAGGTTCTACCATCACAATAGACAGGGGGCATCCTCTACACCTAGAGGAGAGGAGGTTCTACCATCACCATAGACAGGGCGCATCCTCTACACCTAGAGGAGAGGCGATTCTACCATCACCATAGACAGGGGGCATTCTCTACACCTAGAGGAGAGGAGGTTCTACCATCACCATAGACAAGAGGCATCCTCTACACCTAGAGGAGAGGAGGTTCTACCATCACCATAGACAGGGGGCATCCTCTACACCTAGAGGAGAGGAGGTTCTACCATCACCATAGACAGGGGGCATCCTCTACACCTAGAGGAGAGGAGGTTCTACCATCACCATGGACAGGGGGCATCCTCTACACCTAGAGGAGAGGAGGTTCTACCATCACCATAGACAGGGGCATCCTCTACACCTAGAGGAGATTCTACCATCACCATAGACAGGGGGCGTCCTCTACACCTAGAGGAGAGGAGATTCTACCATCACCATAGACAGGAGGCATCCTCTACACCTAGAGGAGAGGAGGTTCTACCATCACCATAGACAGGGGGCATCCTCTACACCTAGAGGAGAGGAGGTTCTACCATCACCATAGACAGGGGGCATCCTCTACACCTAGAGGAGAGGAGGTTATACCATCACCATAGACAGGGGGCATCCTCTACACCTAGAGGAGAGGAGGTTCTACCATCACCATAGACAGGGGGCATCCTCTACACCTAGAGGAGAGGTGGTTCTACCATCACCATAGACAGGGGGCATCCTCTACACCTAGAGGAGAGGAGGTTCTACCATCACCATAGACAGGGGACATCCTCTACATCTACAGGAGAGGAGGTTCTACCATCACCATAGACAGGGGACATCCTCTACATCTAGAGGAGAGGAGGTTCTACCATCACCATAGACAGGGGGCATCCTCTACACCTAGAGGAGAGGAGGTTCTACCATCACCATAGACAGGGGGCATCCTCTACACCTAGAGGAGATTCTACCATCACCATAGACAGGGGGCATCCTCTACACCTAGAGGAGAGGAGGTTCTACCATCACCATAGACAGGGGGCATCTTCTACACCTAGAGGAGAGGAGGTTCTACCATCACCATAGACAGGGGGCATCCTCTACACCTAGAGGAGATTCTACCATCACCATAGACAGGGGGCATCCTCTGCACCTAGAGGAGAGGAGGTTCTACCATCACCATAGACAGCGGGCATCCTCTACACCTAGAGGAGAGGAGGTTCTACCATCACCATAGACAGGGGGCATCCTCTGCACCTAGAGGAGAGGAGGTTCTACCATCACCATAGACAGCGGGCATCCTCTACACCTAGAGGAGAGGAGATTCTACCATCACCATAGACAGGGGCCTCCTCTACACCTAGAGGAGATTCTACCATCACCATAGACAGGGGCATCCTCTACACCTAGAGGAGAGGAGGTTCTACCATCACCATAGACAGGGGGCATCCTCTACACCTAGAGGAGAGGCGGTTCTATCATCACCATAGACAGGGGGCATCCTCTACACCTAGAGGAGATTCTACCATCACCATAGACAGGGGCCTCCTCTACACCTAGAGGAGATTCTACCATCACCATAGACAGGGGCATCCTCTACACCTAGAGGAGAGGAGGTTCTACCATCACCATAGACAGGGGGCATCCTCTACACCTAGAGGAGAGGCGGTTCTATCATCACCATAGACAGGGGGCATCCTCTACACCTAGAGGAGAGGAGGTTCTACCATCACCATAGACAGGGGCCATCCTCTACACCTAGAGGAGAGGAGGTTCTATCATCACCATAGACAGGGGCCATCCTCTACACCTAGAGGAGAGGAGGCTCTACCATCACCATAGACAGGGGGCATCCTCTACAACTAGAGGAGAGGAGGTTCTACCATCACCATAGACAGAGGGCATCCTCTACACCTAGAGGAGAGGAGGATCTACCATCACCATAGACAGGGGGCATCCTCTACACCTAGAGGAGAGGAGGTTCTACCATCACCATAGACAGGGGGCATCCTCTACAACTAGAGGAGAGGAGGTTCTACCATCACCATAGACATGGGGCATCCTCTACACCTAGAGGAGAGGAGATTCTACCATCACCATAGACAGGGGACATCCTCTACACCTAGATGAGGAGGTTCTACCATCACCATAGACAGGGGGCATCCTCTACACCTAGAGGAGAGGAGGTTCTACCATCACCATACACAGGGGGCATCCTCTACACCTAGAGGAGAGGAGGGTCTATCATCACCATAGACAGGGGGCATCCTCTACACCTAGAGGAGAGGAGGTTCTACCATCACCATAGACAGGGGGCATCCTCTACACCTAGAGGAGAGGAGGTTCTACCATCACCATAGACAGGGGGCATCCTCTACACCTAGAGGAGAGGAGGGTCTACCATCACCATAGACAGGGGGCATCCTCTACACCAAGAGGAGAGGAGGTTCTACCATCACCATAGACGGGGGGCATCCTCTACACCTAGAGGAGAGGAGGTTCTACCATCACCATAGACAGGGGGCATCCTCTACACCTAGAGGAGAGGAGGTTCTGCCATCACCATAGACAGGGGGCATCCTCTACACCTAGAGGAGAGGTGTTTCTACCATCACCATAGACAGGGGGCATCCTCTACACCTAGAGGAGAGGTGTTTCTACCATCACCATAGACAGGGGGCATCCTCTACACCTAGAGGAGAGGAGGTGCTACCATCACCATAGACAGGGGGCATCCTCTACACCTAGAGGAGTGGTGTTTCTACCATCACCATAGACAGGGGACATCCTCTACACCTAGAGGAGAGGTGTTTCTACCATCACCATAGACAGGGGGCATCCTCTACACCTAGAGGAGAGGAGGTGCTACCATCACCATAGACAGGGGGCATCCTCTACACCTAGAGGAGAGGAGGTTCTACCATCACCATAGACAGGGGGCATCCTCTACACCTAGAGGAGAGGAGGTTCTACCATCACCATAGACAGGGGACATCCTCTACACCTAGAGGAGAGGAGGTTCTACCATCACTATAGACAGGGGGCATCCTCTACACCTAGAAGAGAGGAGGTTCTACCATCACTATAGACAGGGGGCATCCTCTACACCTAGAAGAGAGGAGGTTCTAAATTCACCATAGACAGGGGACATCCTCTACACCTAGAGGAGAGGAGGATCTACCATCACCATAGACAGGGGGCATCCTCTACACCTAGAGGAGAGGAGGTTCTACCATCACCATAGACAGGGGGCATCCTCTACACCTAGAGGAGAGGAGGTTCTACCATCACCATAGACATGGACATGCTCTACACCTAGAGGAGAGGAGGTTCCACCATCACCATAGACAGGGGACATCCTCTACACCTGGAGGAGAGGTGGTTCTACCATCACCATAGACAGGGGGCATCCTCTACACCTAGAGGAGAGGAGGTTCTACCATCACCATAGACAGGGGGCATCCTCTACACCTAGAGGAGAGGAGGTTCTACCATCACCATAGACAGGGGGCATCCTCTACACCTAGAGGAGAGGAGGTTCTACCATCACCATAGACAGGAGGCATCCTCTACACCTAGAGGAGAGGAGGTTCTACCATCACCATAGACAGGGGACATCCTCTACACCTAGAGGAGAGGAGGTTCTACCATCACCATAGACAGGGGGCATCCTCTACACCTAGAGGAGAGGAGGATCTACCATCACCATAGACAGGGGGCATCCTCTACACCTAGAGAAGAGGAGGTTCTACCATCACCATAGACAGGGGGCATCCTCTACACCTAGAGGAGAGGAGGTTCTACCATCACCATAGACAGGGGGCATCCTCTACACCTAGAGGAGAGGAGGTTCTACCATCACCATAGACAGGGGGCATCCTCTACACCTAGAGGAGAGGAGGTTCTACCATCACCATAGACAGGAGGCATCCTCTACACCTAGACGAGAGGAGGTTCTACCATCACCATAGACAGGGGGCATCCTCTACACCTAGAGGAGAGGAGGTTCTACCATCACCATAGACAGGGGGCATCCTCTACACCTAGAGGAGAGGAGGTTCTACCATCACCATAGACAGGGGACATCCTCTACACCTAGAGGAGAGGAGGTTCTGCCATCACCATAGACAGGGGGCATCCTCTACACCTAGAGGAGAGGAGGATCTACCATCACCATAGACAGGGGACATCCTCTACACCTAGAGGAGAGGATATTCTACCATCACCATAGACAGGAGGCATCCTCTACACCTAGAGGAGAGGAGGATCTACCATCACCATAGACAGGGGACATCCTCTACACCTAGAGGAGAGGAGGTTCTGCCATCACCATAGACAGGGGGCATCCTCTACACCTAGAGGAGAGGAGATTCTACCATCACCATAGACAGGGGGCATCCTCTACACCTAGAGGAGAGGAGGTTCTACCATCACCATAGACAGGGGCATCCTCTACACCTAGAGGAGAGGAGGTTCTACCATCACCATAGACAGGGGGCATCCTCTACACCTAGAGGAGAAGAGGGTCTACCATCACCATAGACAGGAGGCATCCTCTACACCTAGAGGAGTGGTGTTTCTACCATCACCATAGACAGGGGACATCCTCTACACCTAGAGGAGAGGTGTTTCTACCATCACCATAGACAGGGGGCATCCTCTACACCTAGAGGAGAGGAGGTGCTACCATCACCATAGACAGGGGGCATCCTCTACACCTAGAGGAGAGGAGGTTCTACCATCACCATAGACAGGGGGCATCCTCTACACCTAGAGGAGAGGAGGTTCTACCATCACCATAGACAGGGGACATCCTCTACACCTAGAGGAGAGGAGGTTCTACCATCACTATAGACAGGGGGCATCCTCTACACCTAGAAGAGAGGAGGTTCTACCATCACTATAGACAGGGGGCATCCTCTACACCTAGAAGAGAGGAGGTTCTAAATTCACCATAGACAGGGGACATCCTCTACACCTAGAGGAGAGGAGGATCTACCATCACCACAGACAGGGGGCATCCTCTACACCTAGAGGAGAGGAGGTTCTACCATCACCATAGACAGGGGGCATCCTCTACACCTAGAGGAGAGGAGGTTCTACCATCACCATAGACATGGACATGCTCTACACCTAGAGGAGAGGAGGTTCTACCATCACCATAGACAGGGGACATCCTCTACACCTAGAGGAGAGGAGGTTCTACCATCACCATAGACAGGGGGCATCCTCTACACCTAGAGGAGAGGAGGTTCTACCATCACCATAGACAGGGGGCATCCTCTACACCTAGACGAGAGGAGGTTCTACCATCACCATAGACAGGGGGCATCCCCTACATTAGAGGAGAGGAGGTTCTACCATCACCATAGACAGGGGGCATCCTCTACACCTAGAGGAGAGGAGGTTCTACCATCACCATAGACAGGGGGCATCCTCTACACCTAGAGGAGAGGAGGTTCTACCATCACCATAGACAGGGGGCATCCTCTACACCTAGAGGAGAGGAGGTTCTATCATCAGCATTGACAGGGGGCATCCTGTACACCTAGAGGAGAGGAGGTTCTACCATCACCATAGACAGGGGCATCCTCTACACCTAGAGGAGAGGAGGTTCTACCATCACCATAGACAGGGGACATCCTCTACACCTAGAGGAGAGGAGATTCTACCATCACCATAGACAGGGGGCATCCTCTGTACCTAGAGGAGAGGAGGTTCTACCATCACCATAGACAGGGGGCATCCTCTACACCTAGAGGAGAGGAGGTTCTACCATCACCATAGACAGGGGCATCCTTTACACCTAGAGGAGAGGAGGTTCTACCATCACCATAGACAGGGGACATCCTCTACACCTAGAGGAGAGGAGGTTCTACCATCACTATAGACAGGGGACATCCTCTACACCTAGAGGAGAGGAGGTTCTACCATCACCATAGACAGGGGCCATCTTCTACACCTAGAGGAGAGGAGGTTCTACCATCACCATAGACAGGGGGCATCCTCTACACCTAGAGGAGAGGAGGTTCTACCATCACCATAGACAGGGGGCATCCTCTACACCTAGAGGAGAGGAGGTTCTACCATCACCATAGACAGGGGGCATCCTCTACACCTAGAGGAGAGGAGGTTCTACCATCACCATAGACAGGGGGCATCCTCTACACCTAGAGGAGAGGAGGTTCTACCATCACCATAGACAGGGGGCATCCTCTACACCTAGAGGAGAGGAGGTTCTACCATCACCATAGACAGGGGGCATCCTCTACACCTAGAGGAGAGGAGGTTCTACCATCACCATAGACAGGGGGCATCCTCTACACCTAGAGGAGAGGAGGTTCTACCATCACCATAGACAGGGGGCATCCTCTACACCTAGAGGAGAGGAGGTTCTACCATCACCATAGACAGGGGGCATCCTCTACACCTAGAGGAGAGGAGGTTCCACCATCACCATAGACAGGGTGCATCCTCTACACCTAGAGGAGAGGAGGTTCCACCATCACCATAGACAGGGGACATCCTCTACACCTGGAGGAGAGGTGGTTCTACCATCACCATAGACAGGGGGCATCCTCTACACCTAGAGGAGAGGAGGTTCTACCATCACCATAGACAGGGGGCATCCTCTACACCTAGAGGAGAGGAGGTTCTACCATCACCATAGACAGGGGGCATCCTCTACACCTAGAGGAGAGGAGGTTCTACCATCACCATAGACAGGAGGCATCCTCTACACCTAGAGGAGAGGAGGTTCTACCATCACCATAGACAGGGGACATCCTCTACACCTAGAGGAGAGGAGGTTCTACCATCACCATAGACAGGGGGCATCCTCTACACCTAGAGGAGAGGAGGATCTACCATCACCATAGACAGGGGGCATCCTCTACACCTAGAGAAGAGGAGGTTCTACCATCACCATAGACAGGGGGCATCCTCTACACCTAGAGGAGAGGAGGTTCTACCATCACCATAGACAGGGGGCATCCTCTACACCTAGAGGAGAGGAGGTTCTACCATCACCATAGACAGGGGGCATCCTCTACACCTAGAGGAGAGGAGGTTCTACCATCACCATAGACAGGAGGCATCCTCTACACCTAGACGAGAGGAGGTTCTACCATCACCATAGACAGGGGACATCCTCTACACCTAGAGGAGAGGATATTCTACCATCACCATAGACAGGAGGCATCCTCTACACCTAGAGGAGAGGAGGTTCTACCATCACCATAGACAGGGGCATCCTCTACACCTAGAGGAGAGGAGGTTCTACCATCACCATAGACAGGGGGCATCCTCTACACCTAGAGGAGAAGAGGGTCTACCATCACCATAGACAGGAGGCATCCTCTACACCTAGAGGAGGGGAGGTTCTACCATCACCATAGACAGGGGGCCTCCTCTACACCTAGAGGAGAGGAGGTTCTACCATCACCATACACACGGGCATCCTCTACACCTAGAGGAGAGGAGGTTCTACCATCACCATAGACAGGGGCATCCTCTACACCTAGAGGAGAGGAGGTTCTACCATCACCATAGACAGGGGGCATCCTCTACACCTAGAGGAGAGGAGGTTCTACCATCACCATAGACAGGGGACAACCTCTACACCTAGAGGAGAGGAGGTTCTACCATCACCATAGACAGGGGCATCCTCTACACCTAGAGGAGAGGAGGTTCTACCATCACCATAGACAGGGGGCATCCTCTACACCTAGAGGAGAGGAGGTTCTACCATCACCATAGACAGGGGGCATCCTCTACACCTAGAGGAGAGGAGGTTCTGCCATCACCATAGACAGGGGGCATCCTCTACACCTAGAGGAGAGGTGTTATTACCATCACTATAGACAGGGGACATCCTCTACACCTAGAGGAGAGGAGGATTTACCATCACCATAGACAGGGGGCATCCTCTACACCTAGAGGAGAGGTGTTTCTACCATCACCATAGACAGGGGGCATCCTCTACACCTAGAGGAGAGGAGGTTCTACCATCACCATAGACAGGGGACATCCTCTACACCTAGAGGAAAGGAGGTTCTACCATCACCATAGACAGGGGGCATCCTCTACACCTAGAGGAGAGGAGGTGCTACCATCACCATAGACAGGGGGCATCCTCTACACCTGGAGGAGAGGTGTTTCTACCATCACCATAGACAGGGGGCATCCTCTACACCTAGAGGAGAGGAGGTTCTACCATCACCATAGACAGGGGACATCCTCTACACCCAGAGGAAAGGAGGTTCTACCATTACCATAGACAGGGGACATCATCTACACCTTGAGGAGTGGAGGTTCTACCATCACCATAGACAGGGGGCGTCCTCTACACCTAGAGGAGAGGAGGTTCTACCATCACCATAGACAGGGGACATCCTCTACACCTAGAGGAGAGGAGGTTCTACCATCACTATAGACAGGGGTCATCCTCTACACCTCGAAGAGAGGAGGTTCTACCATCACCATAGACAGGGGGCATCCTCTACACCTAGAGGAGAGGAGGTTCTACCATCACCATAGACAGGGGGCATCCTCTACACCTGGAGGAGAGGTGGTTCTACCATCACCATAGACAGGGGGCATCCTCTACACCTAGAGGAGAGGAGGTTCTACCATCACTATAGACAGGGGTCATCCTCTACACCTAGAAGAGAGGAGGTTCTACCATCACCATAGACAGGGGGCATCCTCTACACCTAGAGGAGAGGAGGTTCTACCATCACCATAGACAGGGGGCATCCTCTACACCTGGAGGAGAGGTGGTTCTACCATCACCATAGACAGGGGGCATCCTCTACACCTAGAGAAGAGGAGGTTCTACCATCACCATAGACAGGGGGCATCCTCTACACCTAGAGGAGAGGAGGTTCTACCATCACCATAGACAGGGGGCATCCTCTACACCTAGAGGAGAGGAGGTTCTACCATCACCATAGACATGGACATCCTCTACACCTAGAGGAGAGGAGATTCTACCATCACCATAAACAGGGGCCATCTTCTACACCTAGAGGAGAGGAGGTTCTACCATCACCATAGACAGGGGGCATCCTCTACACCAAGAGGAGAGGAGGTTCCACCATCACCATAGACATGGGGCATCCTCTACCCCTAGAGGAGAGCAGGTTCTACCATCACCATAGACAGGGGTAATCCTCTACACCTAGAGGAGATTCTACCATCACCATAGACAGGGGGCATCCTCTACACCTAGAGGAGAGGAGGTTCTACCATCACTATAGACAGGGGGCATCCTCTACACCTAGAAGAGAGGAGGTTCTACCATCACCATAGACAGGGGGCATCCTCTACACCTAGACGAGAGGAGGTTCTACCATCACCATAGACAGGGGGCATCCCCTACACCTAGAGGAGAGGAGGTTCTACCATCACCATAGACAGGGGCATCCTCTACACCTAGAGGAGAGGAGGTTCTACCATCACCATAGACAGGGGACATCCTCTACACCTAGAGGAGAGGAGGTTCTACCATCACCATAGACAGGGGGCATCCTCTACACCTGGAGGAGAGGTGGTTCTACCATCACCATAGACAGGGGACATCCTCTACACCTAGAGGAGAGGAGGTTCTACCAACACCATAGACAGGGGGCATCCTCTACACCTGGAGGAGAGGTGGTTCTACCATCACCATAGACAGGGGGCATCCTCTACACCTAGAGGAGAGGAGGTTCTACCATCACCATAGACAGGGGGCATCCTCTACACCTAGAGGAGAGGAGATTCTACCATCACCATAGACAGGGGGATCCTCTACACCTAGAGGAGATTCTACCATCACCATAGACAGGGGGCATCCTCTACACCTAGAGGAGAGGGGGTTCTACCATCACCATAGACAGGGGGCATCCCCTACACCTAGAGGAGAGGAGGTTCTATTATCACCATAGACAGGGGGCATCCTCTACACCTAGAGGAGAGGAGGTTCTACCATCACCATAGACAGGGGCATCCTCTACACCTAGAGGAGAGGAGGTTCTACCATCACCATAGACAGGGGAATCCTCTACACCTAGAGGAGAGGAGGTTCCACCAGCACCATAGACAGGGGACATCCTCTACACCTAGAGGAGAGGAGGTTCCACCAGCACCATAGACAGGGGACATCCTCTACACCTAGAGGAGAGGAGGTTCTACCATCACCATAGACATGGGCATCCTCTACACCTAGAGGAGAGGAGGTTCTACCATCAGCATAGACAGGGGCATCCTCTACACCTAGAGGAGAGGAGGTTCTACCATCACCATAGACATGGGGCATCCTCTACACCTAGAGGAGAGGAGGTTCTACCATCACCATAGACAGGGGGCATCCTCTACACCTAGAGGAGAGGAGGTTCTACCATCACCATAGACATGGACATCCTCTACGCCTAGAGGAGAGGAGGTTTTACCATCACCATAGACAGGGGGCATCCTCTACACCTAGAGGAGATTCTACCATCACCATAGACAGGGGCATCCTCTACACCTAGAGGAGAGGAGGTTCTACCATCACCATAGGCAGGGGACATCCTCTACACCTAGAGGAGAGGAGGTTCTACCATCACCATAGACAGGGGGCATCCTCTACACCTAGAGGAGAGGTGGTTCTACCATCACCATAGACAGGGGCCATCCTCTACACCTAGAGGAGAGGAGGTTCTACCATCACCATAGACAGGGGGCATCCTCTACACCTAGAGGAGAGGAGGTTCTACCATCACCATAGAAAGGGGCCATCCTCTACACCTAGAGGAGAGGAGGTTCTACCGTCACCATAGACAGGGGGATCCTCTACACCTAGAGGAGAGGAGGATCTACCATCACCATAGACAGGGGGCATCCTCTACACCTAGAGAAGAGGAGGTTCTACCATCACCATAGACAGGGGGCATCCTCTACACCTAGAGGAGAGGAGGTTCTACCATCACCATAGACGGGACATCCTCTACATCTAGAGGAGAGGAGGTTCTACCATCACCATAGACAGGGACATCCTCTACACCTAGACGAGAGGAGGTTCTACCATCACCATAGACAGGGGGCATCCTCTACACCTAGAGGAGAGGAGGTTCTACCATCACCATAGACAGGGGGCATCCTCTACACCTAGAGGAGAGGAGGTTCTACCATCACCATAGACAGGAGGCATCCTCTACACCTAGACGAGAGGAGGTTCTACCATCACCATAGACAGGGGGCATCCTCTACACCTAGAGGAGAGGAGGTTCTACCATCACCATAGACAGGGGGCATCCTCTACACCTAGAGGAGAGGAGGTTCTACCATCACCATAGACAGGGGGCATCTTCTACACCTAGAGGAGAGGAGGTTCTACCATCACCATAGACAGGGGGCATCCTCTACACCTAGAGGAGATTCTACCATCACCATAGACAGGGGCATCCTCTACACCTAGAGGAGAGGAGGTTCTACCATCACCATAGACAGGGGACATCCTCTACACCTAGAGGAGAGGAGGTTCTACCATCACCATAGACAGGGGACATCCTCTACACCTAGAGGAGAGGAGGTTCTACCATCACCATAGACAGGGGACATCCTCTACACCTAGAGGAGAGTAGGTGCTACCATCACCATAGACAGGGGCCATCCTCTACACCTAGAGGAGAGGAGGTTCTACCATCACCATAGACAGGGGGCATCCTCTACACATAGAGGAGAGGAGGTTCTACCATCACCATAGACAGGGGCATCCTCTACACCTAGAGGAGATTCTACCATCACCATAGACAGGGGGCATCCTCTACACCTAGAGGAGATTCTACCATCACCATAGACAGGGGGCATCCTCTACACCTAGAGGAGAGGAGGTTCTACCATCACCATAGACAGGGGGCATCCTCTACACCTAGAGGAGAGGAGGTTCTACCATCACCATAGACAGGGGGCATCCTCTACACCTAGAGGAGAGGAGGTTCTACCATCACCATAGACAGGGGGCATCCTCTACACCTAGAGGAGAGGAGGTTCTACCATCACCATAGACAGGGGGCATCCTCTACACCTAGAGGAGAGGAGGTTCTACCATCACCATAGACAGGGGGCATCCTCTACACCTAGAGGAGAGGAGGTTCTACCATCACCATAGACAGGGGGCATCCTCTACACCTAGAGGAGAGGAGGTTCTACCATCACCATAGACAGGGGGCATCCTCTACACCTAGAGGAGTGGAGGTTCTACCATCACCATAGACAGGGGGCATCCTCTACACCTGGAGGAGAGGTGTTTCTACCATCACCATAGACAGGGGGCATCCTCTACACCTAGAGGAGATTCTACCATCACCATAGACAGGGGATATCCTCTACACCTAGAGGAGAGGAGGCTCTACCATCACCATAGACAGGGGGCATCCTCTACACCTAGAGGAGAGGAGGTTCTAGCATCACCATAGACAGGGGGCATCCTCTACACCTAGAGGAGAGGAGGTTCTACCATCACCATAGACAGGGGGCATCCTCTACACCTAGAGGAGAGGAGGTTCTACCATCACCATAGACAGGGGGCATCCTCTACACCTAGAGGAGAGGAGGTTCTACCATCACCATAGACAGGGGGCATCCTCTACACCTAGAGGAGAGGAGGTTCTACCATCACTATAGACAGGGGGCATCCTCTACACCTAGAGGAGAGGAGGTTCTACCATCACCATAGACAGGGACATCCTCTACACCTAGAGGAGAGGAGGTTCTACCATCACCATAGACAGGGGACATCATCTACACCTAGAGGAGAGGAGGTTCTACCATCACCATAGACAGGGGGCATCCTCTACACCTAGAGGAGAGGAGGTTCTACCATCACCATAGACAGGGGGCATCCTCTACACCTAGAGGAGAGGAGGTTCTACCATCACCATAGACAGGGGGCATCCTCTACACCTAGAGGAGAGGAGGTTCTACCATCACCATAGACAGGGGGCGTCCTCTACACCTAGAGGAGAGGAGGTTCTACCATCACTATAGACAGGGGGCATCCTCTACACCTAGAGGAGAGGAGGTTCTACCATCACCATAGACAGGGGGCATCCTCTACACCTAGAGGAGAGGAGGTTCTACCATCACCATAGACAGGGGGCATCCTCTACACCTGGAGGAGAGGTGGTTCTACCATCACCATAGACAGGGGGCATCCTCTACACCTAGAGGAGAGGAGGTTCTACCATCACCATAGACAGGGGGCATCCTCTACACCTAGAGGAGAGGAGGTTCTACCATCACCATAGACAGGGGGCATCCTCTACACCTAGAGGAGAGGAGGTTCTACCATCACCATAGACATGGACATCCTCTACACCTAGAGGAGAGGAGATTCTACCATCACCATAGACAGGGGCCATCTTCTACACCTAGAGGAGAGGAGGTTCTACCATCACCATAGACAGGGGGCATCCTCTACACCTAGAGGAGATTCTACCATCACCATAGACAGGGGCATCCTCTACACCTAGAGGAGAGGAGGTTCTACCATCACCATAGACAGGGGACATCCTCTACACCTAGAGGAGAGGAGGTTCTACCATCACCATAGACAGGGGACATCCTCTACACCTAGAGGAGAGGAGGTTCTACCATCACCATAGACAGGGGACATCCTCTACACCTAGAGGAGAGTAGGTGCTACCATCACCATAGACAGGGGCCATCCTCTACACCTAGAGGAGAGGAGGTTCTACCATCACCATAGAGAGGGGGCATCCTCTACACCTAGAGGAGAGGAGGTTCTACCATCACCATAGACATGGACATCCTCTACGCCTAGAGGAGACGAGGTTCTACCATCACCATAGACAGGGGATATCCTCTACACCTAGAGGAGAGGAGGCTCTACCATCACCATAGACAGGGGGCATCCTCTACACCTAGAGGAGAGGAGGTTCTAGCATCACCATAGACAGGGGACATCCTCTACACCTAGAGGAGAGGAGGTTCTACCATCACCATAGACAGGGGACATCCTCTACACCTAGAGGAGAGGAGGTTCTACCATCACCATAGACAGGGGACATCCTCTACACCTAGAGGAGAGGAGGTTCTACCATCACCATAGACAGGGGGCATCCTCTACACCTAGAGGAGAGGAGGTTCTACCATCACCATAGACAGGGGGCATCCTCTACACCTAGAAGAGAGGAGGTTCTACCATCACCATAGACAGGGGGCATCCTCTACACCTAGAGGAGAGGAGGTTCTACCAACACCATAGACAGGGGGCATCCTCTACACCTGGAGGAGAGGTGGTTCTACCATCACCATAGACAGGGGGCATCCTCTACACCTAGAGGAGAGGAGGTTCTACCATCACCATAGACAGGGGGCATCCTCTACACCTAGAGGAGAGGAGATTCTACCATCACCATAGACAGGGGGATCCTCTACACCTAGAGGAGATTCTACCATCACCATAGACAGGGGGCATCCTCTACACCTAGAGGAGAGGGGGTTCTACCATCACCATAGACAGGGGGCATCCCCTACACCTAGAGGAGAGGAGGTTCTATTATCACCATAGACAGGGGGCATCCTCTACACCTAGAGGAGAGGAGGTTCTACCATCACCATAGACAGGGGCATCCTCTACACCTAGAGGAGAGGAGGTTCTACCATCACCATAGACAGGGGAATCCTCTACACCTAGAGGAGAGGAGGTTCCACCAGCACCATAGACAGGGGACATCCTCTACACCTAGAGGAGAGGAGGTTCCACCAGCACCATAGACAGGGGACATCCTCTACACCTAGAGGAGAGGAGGTTCTACCATCACCATAGACATGGGCATCCTCTACACCTAGAGGAGAGGAGGTTCTACCATCAGCATAGACAGGGGCATCCTCTACACCTAGAGGAGAGGAGGTTCTACCATCACCATAGACATGGGGCATCCTCTACACCTAGAGGAGAGGAGGTTCTACCATCACCATAGACAGGGGGCATCCTCTACACCTAGAGGAGAGGAGGTTCTACCATCACCATAGACATGGACATCCTCTACGCCTAGAGGAGAGGAGGTTTTACCATCACCATAGACAGGGGGCATCCTCTACACCTAGAGGAGATTCTACCATCACCATAGACCGGGGCATCCTCTACACCTAGAGGAGAGGAGGTTCTACCATCACCATAGGCAGGGGACATCCTCTACACCTAGAGGAGAGGAGGTTCTACCATCACCATAGACAGGGGGCATCCTCTACACCTAGAGGAGAGGTGGTTCTACCATCACCATAGACAGGGGCCATCCTCTACACCTAGAGGAGAGGAGGTTCTACCATCACCATAGACAGGGGGCATCCTCTACACCTAGAGGAGAGGAGGTTCTACCATCACCATAGAAAGGGGCCATCCTCTACACCTAGAGGAGAGGAGGTTCTACCGTCACCATAGACAGGGGGATCCTCTACACCTAGAGGAGAGGAGGATCTACCATCACCATAGACAGGGGGCATCCTCTACACCTAGAGAAGAGGAGGTTCTACCATCACCATAGACAGGGGGCATCCTCTACACCTAGAGGAGAGGAGGTTCTACCATCACCATAGACGGGACATCCTCTACATCTAGAGGAGAGGAGGTTCTACCATCACCATAGACAGGGACATCCTCTACACCTAGAGGAGAGGAGGTTCTACCATCACCATAGACAGGGGGCATCCTCTACACCTAGAGGAGAGGAGGTTCTACCATCACCATAGACAGGGGGCATCCTCTACACCTAGAGGAGAGGAGGTTCTACCATCACCATAGACAGGAGGCATCCTCTACACCTAGACGAGAGGAGGTTCTACCATCACCATAGACAGGGGGCATCCTCTACACCTAGAGGAGAGGAGGTTCTACCATCACCATAGACAGGGGGCATCCTCTACACCTAGAGGAGAGGAGGTTCTACCATCACCATAGACAGGGGACATCCTCTACACCTAGACGAGAGGAGGTTCTGCCATCACCATAGACAGGGGGCATCCTCTACACCTAGAGGAGAGGAGGATCCACCATCACCATAGACAGGGGACATCCTCTACACCTAGAGGAGAGGAGGATCTACCATCACCATAGACAGGGGACATCCTCTACACCTAGAGGAGAGGAGATTCTACCATCACCATAGACAGGGGCATTCTCTACACCTAGAGGAGGGGAGGTTCTACCATCACCATAGACAGGGGGCCTCCTCTACACCTAGAGGAGAGGAGGTTCTACCATCACCATACACAGGGGGCATCCTCTACACCTAGAGGAGAGGAGGTTCTACCATCACCATAGACAGGGGGCATCCTCTACACCTAGAGGAGAGGAGGTTCTACCATCACCATGGACAGGGGGCATCCTCTACACCTAGAGGAGAGGAGGTTCTACCATCACCATAGACAGGGGGCATCCTCTACACCTAGAGGAGAGGAGGTTCTACCATCACCATAGACAGGGGGCATCCTCTACACCTAGAGGAGAGGAGGTTCTGCCATCACCATAGACAGGGGGCATCCTCTACACCTAGAGGAGAGGTGTTTCTACCATCACCATAGACAGGGGGCATCCTCTACACCTAGAGGAGAGGTGTTTCTACCATCACCATAGACAGGGGACATCCTCTACACCTAGAGGAGAGGAGGATCTACCATCACCATAGACAGGGGGCATCCTCTACACCTAGAGGAGAGGTGTTTCTACCATCACCATAGACAGGGGGCATCCTCTACACCTAGAGGAGAGGTGTTTCTACCATCACCATAGACAGGGGGCATCCTCTACACCTAGAGGAGAGGAGGTTCTACCATCACCATAGACAGGGGACATCCTCTACACCTAGAGGAAAGGAGGTTCTACCATCACCATAGACAGGGGGCATCCTCTACACCTAGAGGAGAGGAGGTGCTACCATCACCATAGACAGGGGGCATACTCTGCACCTGGAGGAGAGGTGTTTCTACCATCACCATAGACAGGGGGCATCCTCTACACCTAGAGGAGAGGAGGTTCTACCATCACCATAGACAGGGGACATCCTCTACACCTAGAGGAAAGGAGGTTCTACCATCACCATAGACAGGGGGCATTCCCTACACCTAGAGGAGATTCTACCATCACCATAGACAGGGGGCATCCTCTACACCTAGAGGAGGTTCTACCATCACCATAGACAGGGGGCATCCTCTACACCTAGAGGAGAGGAGGTTCTACCATCACCATAGACAGGGGGCATCCTCTACACCTAGAGGAGAGGAGGTTCTACCATCACCATAGACAGGGGGCATCCTCTACACCTAGAGGAGAGGAGGTTCTACCATCACCATAGACAGGGGGCATCCTCTACACCTAGAGGAGAGGAGGTTCTACCATCACCATAGACAGGGGGCATCCTCTACACCTAGAGGAGAGGAGGTTCTACCATCACCATAGACAGGGGGCATCCTCTACACCTAGAGGAGAGGAGGTTCTACCATCACCATAGACAGGGGACATCATCTACACCTAGAGGAGTGGAGGTTCTACCATCACCATAGACAGGGGGCGTCCTCTACACCTAGAGGAGAGGAGGTTCTACCATCACTATAGACAGGGGGCATCCTCTACACCTAGAAGAGAGGAGCTTCTACCATCACCATAGACAGGGGGCATCCTCTACACCTAGAGGAGAGGAGGTTCTACCATCACCATAGACAGGGGGCATCCTCTACACCTGGAGGAGAGGTGGTTCTACCATCACCATAGACAGGGGGCATCCTCTACACCTAGAGGAGAGGAGGTTCTACCATCACCATAGACAGGGGGCATCCTCTACACCTAGAGGAGAGGAGGTTCTACCATCACCTTAGACAGGGGGCATCCTCTACACCTAGAGGAGAGGAGGTTCTACCATCACCATAGACATGGACATCCTTTACACCTAGAGGAGAGGAGATTCTACCATCACCATAGACAGGGGCCATCTTCTACACCTAGAGGAGAGGAGGTTCTACCATCACCATAGACAGGGGGCATCCTCTACACCTAGAGGAGATTCTACCATCACCATAGACAGGGGCATCCTCTACACCTAGAGGAGAGGAGGTTCTACCATCACCATAGACAGGGGACATCCTCTACACCTAGAGGAGAGGAGGTTCTACCATCACCATAGACAGGGGACATCCTCTACACCTAGAGGAGAGGAGGTTCTACCATCACCATAGACAGGGGACATCCTCTACAACTAGAGGAGAGTAGGTGCTACCATCACCATAGACAGGGGCCATCCTCTACACCTAGAGGAGAGGAGGTTCTACCATCACCATAGAGAGGGGGCATCGTCTACACCTAGAGGAGAGGAGGTTCTACCATCACCATAGACATGGACATCCTCTACGCCAGGAGGAGACGAGGTTCTACCATCACCATAGACAGGGGATATCCTCTACACCTAGAGGAGAGGAGGCTCTACCATCACCATAGACAGGGGGCATCCTCTACACCTAGAGGAGAGGAGGTTCTAGCATCACCATAGACAGGGGACATCCTCTACACCTAGAGGAGAGGAGGTTCTACCATCACCATAGACAGGGGACATCCTCTACACCTAGAGGAGAGGAGGTTCTACCATCACCATAGACAGGGGACATCCTCTACACCTAGAGGAGAGGAGGTTCTACCATCACCATAGACAGGGGGCATCCTCTACACCTAGAGGAGAGGAGGTTCTACCATCCCCATAGACAGGAGGCATCCTCTACACCTAGAGGAGAGGAGGTTCTACCATCACCATAGAGAGGGGGCATCCTCTACACCTAGAGGAGAGGAGGTTCTACCATCACCATAGACAGGGGACATCCTCTACACCTAGAGGAGAGGAGGCTCTACCATCACCATAGACAGGAGGCATCCTCTACACCTAGAGGAGAGGAGGTTCTACCATCACCATAGACAGGGGTATCCTCTACACCTAGAGGAGAGGAGGTTCTACCATCACCATAGACAGGGGATATCCTCTACGCCTAGAGGAGACGAGTTTCTACCATCACCATAAACAGGGGATATCCTCTACACCTAGAGGAGAGGAGGCTCTACCATCACCATAGACAGGGGGCATCCTCTACACCTAGAGGAGAGGAGGTTCTAGCATCACCATAGACAGGGGACATCCTCTACACCTAGAGGAGAGGAGGTTCTACCATCACCATAGACAGGGGGCATCCTCTACACCTAGAGGAGAGGAGGTTCTAGCATCACCATAGACAGGGGACATCCTCTACACCTAGAGGAGAGGAGGTTCTACCATCACCATAGACAGGGGGCATCCTCTACACCTAGAGGAGAGGAGGTTCTACCATCACCATAGACAGGGGGCATCCTCTACACCTAGAGGAGAGGAGGTTCTACCATCACCATAGACAGGGGGCATCCTCTACACCTAGAGGAGAGGAGGCTCTACCATCACCATAGACAGGGGGATTCTGTACACCTAGAGGAGAGGAGGTTCTACCATCACCATAGACAGGGGACATCCTCTACACCTAGAGGAGAGGAGGTTCTACCATCACCATAGACAGGGAACATCCTCTACACCTAGAGAGGAGGAGGTTCTACCATCACCATAGACAGGGGGCATCCTCTACACCTAGAGGAGAGGAGGTTCTACCATCACCATAGACAGGGGACATCCTCTACACCTAGAGGAGAGGAGGTTCTACCATCACCATAGACAGGGGGCATCCTCTACACCTAGAGGAGAGGAGGTTCTACCATCACCATAGATAGGGGGCATCCTCTACACCTAGAGGAGAGGAGGTTCTACCATCACCATAGACAGGGGGCATCCTCTACCCCTAGAGGAGAGGAGGTTCTACCATCACCATAGACAGGGGGCATCCTCTACCCCTAGAGGAGAGGAGGCTCTACCATCACCATAGACAGGGGGCATCTTCTACACCTAGAGGAGAGGAGGTTCTACCATCACCATAGACAGGGGGCATCCTCTACACCTAGAGGAGATTCTACCATCACCATAGACAGGGGCATCCTCTACACCTAGAGGAGAGGAGGTTCTACCATCACCATAGACAGGGGACATCCTCTACACCTAGAGGAGAGGAGGTTCTACCATCACCATAGACAGGGGACATCCTCTACACCTAGAGGAGAGGAGGTTCTACCATCACCATAGACAGGGGGCATCCTCTACACCTAGAGGAGAGGAGGTTCTACCATCACCATAGACAGGGGGCATCCTCTACACCTAGAGGAGAGGAGGTTCTACCATCACCATAGACAGGGGGCATCCTCTACACCTAGAGGAGAGGAGGCTCTACCATCACCATAGACAGGGGGATTCTGTACACCTAGAGGAGAGGAGGTTCTACCATCACCATAGACAGGGGACATCCTCTACACCTAGAGGAGAGGAGGTTCTACCATCACCTTAGACAGGGAACATCCTCTACACCTAGAGAGGAGGAGGTTCTACCATCACCATAGACAGGGGGCATCCTCTACACCTAGAGGAGAGGAGGTTCTACCATCACCATAGACAGGGGACATCCTCTACACCTAGAGGAGAGGAGGTTCTACCATCACCATAGACAGGGGGCATCCTCTACACCTAGAGGAGAGGAGGTTCTACCATCACCATAGACAGGGGGCATCTTCTACACCTAGAGGAGAGGAGGTTCTACCATCACCATAGACAGGGGGCATCCTCTACACCTAGAGGAGATTCTACCATCACCATAGACAGGGGCATCCTCTACACCTAGAGGAGAGGAGGTTCTACCATCACCATAGACAGGGGACATCCTCTACACCTAGAGGAGAGGAGGTTCTACCATCACCATAGACAGGGGACATCCTCTACACCTAGAGGAGAGGAGGTTCTACCATCACCATAGACAGGGGACATCCTCTACACCTAGAGGAGAGTAGGTGCTACCATCACCATAGACAGGGGCCATCCTCTACACCTAGAGGAGAGGAGGTTCTACCATCACCATAGACAGGGGGCATCCTCTACACATAGAGGAGAGGAGGTTCTACCATCACCATAGACAGGGGCATCCTCTACACCTAGAGGAGATTCTACCATCACCATAGACAGGGGGCATCCTCTACACCTAGAGGAGGTTCTACCATCACCATAGACAGGGGCATCCTCTACACCTAGAGGAGAGGAGGTTCTACCATCACCATAGACAGGGGGCATCCTCTACACCTAGAGGAGAGGAGGTTCTACCATCACCATAGACAGGGGGCATCCTCTACACCTAGAGGAGAGGAGGTTCTACCATCACCATAGACAGGGGGCATCCTCTACACCTAGAGGAGAGGAGGTTCTACCATCACCATAGACAGGGGGCATCCTCTACACCTAGAGGAGAGGAGGTTCTACCATCACCATAGACAGGGGGCATCCTCTACACCTAGAGGAGAGGAGGTTCTACCATCACCATAGACAGGGGGCATCCTCTACACCTAGAGGAGAGGAGGTTCTACCATCACCATAGACAGGGGGCATCCTCTACACCTAGAGGAGTGGAGGTTCTACCATCACCATAGACAGGGGGCATCCTCTACACCTGGAGGAGAGGTGTTTCTACCATCACCATAGACAGGGGGCATCCTCTACACCTAGAGGAGATTCTACCATCACCATAGACAGGGGATATCCTCTACACCTAGAGGAGAGGAGGCTCTACCATCACCATAGACAGGGGGCATCCTCTACACCTAGAGGAGAGGAGGTTCTAGCATCACCATAGACAGGGGGCATCCTCTACACCTAGAGGAGAGGAGGTTCTACCATCACCATAGACAGGGGGCATCCTCTACACCTAGAGGAGAGGAGGTTCTACCATCACCATAGACAGGGGGCATCCTCTACACCTAGAGGAGAGGAGGTTCTACCATCACCATAGACAGGGGGCATCCTCTACACCTAGAGGAGAGGAGGTTCTACCATCACTATAGACAGGGGGCATCCTCTACACCTAGAGGAGAGGAGGTTCTACCATCACCATAGACAGGGACATCCTCTACACCTAGAGGAGAGGAGGTTCTACCATCACCATAGACAGGGGACATCATCTACACCTAGAGGAGAGGAGGTTCTACCATCACCATAGACAGGGGACATCCTCTACACCTAGAGGAGAGGAGGTTCTACCATCACCATAGACAGGGGGCATCCTCTACACCTAGAGGAGAGGAGGTTCTACCATCACCATAGACAGGGGGCATCCTCTACACCTAGAGGAGAGGAGGTTCTACCATCATCATAGACAGGGGGCGTCCTCTACACCTAGAGGAGAGGAGGTTCTACCATCACTATAGACAGGGGGCATCCTCTACACCTAGAGGAGAGGAGGTTCTACCATCACCATAGACAGGGGGCATCCTCTACACCTAGAGGAGAGGAGGTTCTACCATCACCATAGACAGGGGGCATCCTCTACACCTGGAGGAGAGGTGGTTCTACCATCACCATAGACAGGGGGCATCCTCTACACCTAGAGGAGAGGAGGTTCTACCATCACCATAGACAGGGGGCATCCTCTACACCTAGAGGAGAGGAGGTTCTACCATCACCATAGACAGGGGGCATCCTCTACACCTAGAGGAGAGGAGGTTCTACCATCACCATAGACATGGACATCCTCTACACCTAGAGGAGAGGAGATTCTACCATCACCATAGACAGGGGCCATCTTCTACACCTAGAGGAGAGGAGGTTCTACCATCACCATAGACAGGGGGCATCCTCTACACCTAGAGGAGATTCTACCATCACCATAGACAGGGGCATCCTCTACACCTAGAGGAGAGGAGGTTCTACCATCACCATAGACAGGGGACATCCTCTACACCTAGAGGAGAGGAGGTTTTACCATCACCATAGACAGGGGACATCCTCTACACCTAGAGGAGAGGAGGTTCTACCATCACCATAGACAGGGGACATCCTCTACACCTAGAGGAGAGTAGGTGCTACCATCACCATAGACAGGGGCCATCCTCTACACCTAGAGGAGAGGAGGTTCTACCATCACCATAGAGAGGGGGCATCCTCTACACCTAGAGGAGAGGAGGTTCTACCATCACCATAGACATGGACATCCTCTACGCCTAGAGGAGACGAGGTTCTACCATCACCATAGACAGGGGATATCCTCTACACCTAGAGGAGAGGAGGCTCTACCATCACCATAGACAGGGGGCATCCTCTACACCTAGAGGAGAGGAGGTTCTAGCATCACCATAGACAGGGGACATCCTCTACACCTAGAGGAGAGGAGGTTCTACCATCACCATAGACAGGGGACATCCTCTACACCTAGAGGAGAGGAGGTTCTACCATCACCATAGACAGGGGACATCCTCTACACCTAGAGGAGAGGAGGTTCTACCATCACCATAGACAGGGGGCATCCTCTACACCTAGAGGAGAGGAGGTTCTACCATCACCATAGACAGGGGGCATCCTCTACACCTAGAAGAGAGGAGGTTCTACCATCACCATAGACAGGGGGCATCCTCTACACCTAGAGGAGAGGAGGTTCTACCATCACCATAGACAGGGGACATCCTCTACACCTAGAGGAGAGGAGGTTCTACCATCACCTTAGACAGGGAACATCCTCTACACCTAGATAGGAGGAGGTTCTACCATCACCATAGACAGGGGGCATCCTCTACACCTAGAGGAGAGGAGGTTCTACCATCACCATAGACAGGGGACATCCTCTACACCTAGAGGAGAGGAGGTTCTACCATCACCATAGAGAGGGGGCATCCTCTACACCTAGAGGAGAGGAGGTTCTACCATCACCATAGACAGGGGGCATCTTCTACACCTAGAGGAGAGGAGGTTCTACCATCACCATAGACAGGGGGCATCCTCTACACCTAGAGGAGATTCTACCATCACCATAGACAGGGGCATCCTCTACACCTAGAGGAGATTCTACCATCACCTTAGACAGGGAACATCCTCTACGCCTAGAGGAGACGAGGTTCTACCATCACCATAGACAGGGGATATCCTCTACACCTAGAGGAGAGGAGGTTCTACCATCACCTTAGACAGGGAACATCCTCTACACCTAGATAGGAGGAGGTTCTACCATCACCATAGACAGGGGGCATCCTCTACACCTAGAGGAGAGGAGGTTCTACCATCACCATAGACAGGGGACATCCTCTACACCTAGAGGAGAGGAGGTTCTACCATCACCATAGACAGGGGGCATCCTCTACACCTAGAGGAGAGGAGGTTCTACCATCACCATAGACAGGGGACATCCTCTACACCTAGAGGAGAGGAGGTTCTACCATCACCATAGAGAGGGGGCATCCTCTACACCTAGAGGAGAGGAGGTTCTACCATCACCATAGACAGGGGGCATCTTCTACACCTAGAGGAGAGGAGGTTCTACCATCACCATAGACAGGGGGCATCCTCTACACCTAGAGGAGATTCTACCATCACCATAGACAGGGGCATCCTCTACACCTAGAGGAGAGGAGGTTCTACCATCACCATAGACAGGGGCCATCCTCTACACCTAGAGGAGAGGAGGTTCTACCATCACCATAGAGAGGGGGCATCCTCTACACCTAGAGGAGAGGAGGTTCTACCATCACCATAGACATGGACATCCTCTACGCCTAGAGGAGACGAGGTTCTACCATCACCATAGACAGGGGATATCCTCTACACCTAGAGGAGAGGAGGCTCTACCATCACCATAGACAGGGGGCATCCTCTACACCTAGAGGAGAGGAGGTTCTAGCATCACCATAGACAGGGGACATCCTCTACACCTAGAGGAGAGGAGGTTCTACCATCACCTTAGACAGGGAACATCCTCTACACCTAGATAGGAGGAGGTTCTACCATCACCATAGACAGGGGACATCCTCTACACCTAGAGGAGAGGAGGTTCTACCATCACCTTAGACAGGGAACATCCTCTACACCTAGATAGGAGGAGGTTCTACCATCACCATAGACAGGGGGCATCCTCTACACCTAGAGGAGAGGAGGTTCTACCATCACCATAGACAGGGGACATCCTCTACACCTAGAGGAGAGGAGGTTCTACCATCACCATAGAGAGGGGGCATCCTCTACACCTAGAGGAGAGGAGGTTCTACCATCACCATAGACAGGGGGCATCTTCTACACCTAGAGGAGAGGAGGTTCTACCATCACCATAGACAGGGGGCATCCTCTACACCTAGAGGAGATTCTACCATCACCATAGACAGGGGCATCCTCTACACCTAGAGGAGAGGAGGTTCTACCATCACCATAGACAGGGGACATCCTCTACACCTAGAGGAGAGGAGGTTCTACCATCACCATAGACAGGGGACATCCTCTACACCTAGAGGAGAGTAGGTGCTACCATCACCATAGACAGGGGCCATCCTCTACACCTAGAGGAGAGGAGGTTCTACCATCACCATAAACAGGGGACATCCTCTACACCTAGAGGAGAGTAGGTGCTACCATCACCATAGACAGGGGCCATCCTCTACACCTAGAGGAGAGGAGGTTCTACCATCACCATAGACAGGGGGCATCCTCTACACCTAGAGGAGAGGAGGTTCTACCATCACCATAGACAGGGGACATCCTCTACACCTAGAGGAAAGGAGGTTCTACCATCACCATAGACAGGGGGCATCCTCTACACCTAGAGGAGAGGAGGTGCTACCATCACCATAGACAGGGGGCATCCTCTACACCTGGAGGAGAGGTGTTTCTACCATCACCATAGACAGGGGGCATCCTCTACACCTAGAGGAGAGGAGGTTCTACCATCACCATAGACAGGGGGCATCCTCTACACCTAGAGGAGAGGAGGTTCTACCATCACCATAGACAGGGGCATCCTCTACACCTAGAGGAGATTCTACCATCACCATAGACAGGGGGCATCCTCTACACCTAGAGGAGATTCTACCATCACCATAGACAGGGGGCATCCTCTACACCTAGAGGAGAGGAGGTTCTACCATCACCATATACAGGGGGCATGCTCTACACCTAGAGGAGAGGAGGTTCTACCATCACCATAGACAGGGGGCATCCTATACACCTAGAGGAGAGGAGGTTCTACCATCACCATAGACAGGGGGCATCCTCTACACCTAGAGGAGAGGAGGTTCTACCATCACCATAGGCAGGGGGCATCCTCTACACCTAGAGGAGAGGAGGTTCTACCATCACCATAGACAGGGGGCATCCTCTACACCTAGAGGAGAGGAGGTTCTACCATCACCATAGACAGGGGACATCATCTACACCTAGAGGAGTGGAGGTTCTACCATCACCATAGACAGGGGGCATCCTCTACACCTGGAGGAGAGGTGTTTCTACCATCACCATAGACAGGGGGCATCCTCTACACCTAGAGGAGAGGAGGATCTACCATCACCATAGACAGGGGGCATCCTCTACACCTAGAGGAGAGGAGATTCTACCATCACCATAGACAGGGGATATCCTCTACACCTAGAGGAGAGGAGGCTCTACCATCACCATAGACAGGGGGCATCCTCTACACCTAGAGGAGAGGAGGTTCTAGCATCACCATAGACAGGGGGCATCCTCTACACCTAGAGGAGAGGAGGTTCTACCATCACCATAGACAGGGGGCATCCTCTACACCTAGAGGAGAGGAGGTTCTACCATCACCATAGACAGGGGGCATCCTCTACACCTAGAGGAGAGGAGGTTCTACCATCACCATAGACAGGGGGCATCCTCTACACCTAGAGGAGAGGAGGTTCTACCATCACTATAGACAGGGGGCATCCTCTACACCTAGAGGAGAGGAGGTTCTACCATCACCATAGACAGGGGGCATCCTCTACACCTAGAGGAGAGGAGGTTCTACCATCACCATAGACAGGGGGCATCCTCTACACCTAGAGGAGAGGAGGTTCTACCATCACCATAGACAGGGGGCGTCCTCTACACCTAGAGGAGAGGAGGTTCTACCATCACTATAGACAGGGGGCATCCTCTACACCTTGAAGAGAGGAGATTCTACCATCACCATAGACAGGGGGCATCCTCTACACCTAGAGGAGAGGAGGTTCTACCATCACCATAGACAGGGGGCATCCTCTACACCTGGAGGAGAGGTGGTTCTACCATCACCATAGACAGGGGGCATCCTCTACACCTAGAGGAGAGGAGGTTCTACCATCACCATAGACAGGGGGCATCCTCTACACCTAGAGGAGAGGAGGTTCTACCATCACCATAGACAGGGGGCATCCTCTACACCTAGAGGAGAGGAGGTTCTACCATCACCATAGACATGGACATCCTCTACACCTAGAGGAGAGGAGATTCTACCATCACCATAGACAGGGGCCATCTTCTACACCTAGAGGAGAGGAGGTTCTACCATCACCATAGACAGGGGGCATCCTCTACACCTAGAGGAGAGGAGGTTCTACCATCACCATAGACAGGGGACATCCTCTACACCTGGAGGAGAGGAGGTTCTACCATCACCATAGACAGGGGACATCCTCTACACCTAGAGGAGAGGAGGTTCTACCATCACCATAGACAGGGGACATCCTCTACACCTAGAGGAGAGTAGGTGCTACCATCACCATAGACAGGGGCCATCCTCTACACCTAGAGGAGAGGAGGTTCTACCATCACCATAGAGAGGGGGCATCCTCTACACCTAGAGGAGAGGAGGTTCTACCATCACCATAGACATGGACATCCTCTACGCCTAGAGGAGACGAGGTTCTACCATCACCATAGACAGGGGCATCCTCTACACCTAGAGGAGATTCTACCATCACCATAGACAGGGGGCATCCTCTACACCTAGAGGAGATTCTACCATCACCATAGACAGGGGGCATCCTCTACACCTAGAGGAGAGGAGGTTCTACCATCACCATAGACAGGGGGCATCCTCTACACCTAGAGGAGAGGAGGTTCTACCATCACCATAGACAGGGGGCATCCTCTACACCTAGAGGAGAGGAGGTTCTACCATCACCATAGACAGGGGGCATCCTCTACACCTAGAGGAGAGGAGGTTCTACCATCACCATAGACAGGGGGCATCCTCTACACCTAGAGGAGAGGAGGTTCTACCATCACCATAGACAGGGGGCATCCTCTACACCTAGAGGAGTGGAGGTTCTACCATCACCATAGACAGGGGGCATCCTCTACACCTGGAGGAGAGGTGTTTCTACCATCACCATAGACAGGGGGCATCCTCTACACCTAGAGGAGATTCTACCATCACCATAGACAGGGGATATCCTCTACACCTAGAGGAGAGGAGGCTCTACCATCACCATAGACAGGGGGCATCCTCTACACCTAGAGGAGAGGAGGTTCTAGCATCACCATAGACAGGGGGCATCCTCTACACCTAGAGGAGAGGAGGTTCTACCATCACCATAGACAGGGGGCATCCTCTACACCTAGAGGAGAGGAGGTTCTACCATCACCATAGACAGGGGGCATCCTCTACACCTAGAGGAGAGGAGGTTCTACCATCACCATAGACAGGGGGCATCCTCTACACCTAGAGGAGAGGAGGTTCTACCATCACTATAGACAGGGGGCATCCTCTACACCTAGAGGAGAGGAGATTCTACCATCACCATAGACAGGGGGCATCCTCTACACCTAGAGGAGAGGAGGTTCTACCATCACCATAGACAGGGGGCATCCTCTACACCTAGAGGAGAGGAGGTTCTACCATCACCATAGACAGGGGGCGTCCTCTACACCTAGAGGAGAGGAGGTTCTACCATCACTATAGACAGGGGGCATCCTCTACACCTAGAGGAGAGGAGGTTCTACCATCACCATAGACAGGGGGCATCCTCTACACCTAGAGGAGAGGAGGTTCTACCATCACCATAGACAGGGGGCATCCTCTACACCTGGAGGAGAGGTGGTTCTACCATCACCATAGACAGGGGGCATCCTCTACACCTAGAGGAGAGGAGGTTCTACCATCACCATAGACAGGGGGCATCCTCTACACCTAGAGGAGAGGAGGTTCTACCATCACCATAGACAGGGGGCATCCTCTACACCTAGAGGAGAGGAGGTTCTACCATCACCATAGACAGGGGACATCCTCTACACCTAGAGGAAAGGAGGTTCTACCATCACCATAGACAGGGGGCATTCCCTACACCTAGAGGAGATTCTACCATCACCATAGACAGGGGGCATCCTCTACACCTAGAGGAGGTTCTACCATCACCATAGACAGGGGGCATCCTCTACACCTAGAGGAGAGGAGGTTCTACCATCACCATAGACAGGGGGCATCCTCTACACCTAGAGGAGAGGAGGTTCTACCATCACCATAGACAGGGGGCATCCTCTACACCTAGAGGAGAGGAGGTTCTACCATCACCATAGACAGGGGGCATCCTCTACACCTAGAGGAGAGGAGGTTCTACCATCACCATAGACAGGGGGCATCCTCTACACCTAGAGGAGAGGAGGTTCTACCATCACCATAGACAGGGGGCATCCTCTACACCTAGAGGAGAGGAGGTTCTACCATCACCATAGACAGGGGACATCATCTACACCTAGAGGAGTGGAGGTTCTACCATCACCATAGACAGGGGGCGTCCTCTACACCTAGAGGAGAGGAGGTTCTACCATCACTATAGACAGGGGGCATCCTCTACACCTAGAAGAGAGGAGGTTCTACCATCACCATAGACAGGGGGCATCCTCTACACCTAGAGGAGAGGAGGTTCTACCATCACCATAGACAGGGGGCATCCTCTATACCTGGAGGAGAGGTGGTTCTACCATCACCATAGACAGGGGGCATCCTCTACACCTAGAGGAGAGGAGGTTCTACCATCACCATAGACAGGGGGCATCCTCTACACCTAGAGGAGAGGAGGTTCTACCATCACCATAGACAGGGGGCATCCTCTACACCTAGAGGAGAGGAGGTTCTACCATCACCATAGACATGGACATCCTTTACACCTAGAGGAGAGGAGATTCTACCATCACCATAGACAGGGGCCATCTTCTACACCTAGAGGAGAGGAGGTTCTACCATCACCATAGACAGGGGGCATCCTCTACACCTAGAGGAGATTCTACCATCACCATAGACAGGGGCATCCTCTACACCTAGAGGAGAGGAGGTTCTACCATCACCATAGACAGGGGACATCCTCTACACCTAGAGGAGAGGAGGTTCTACCATCACCATAGACAGGGGACATCCTCTACACCTAGAGGAGAGTAGGTGCTACCATCACCATAGACAGGGGCCATCCTCTACACCTAGAGGAGAGGAGGTTCTACCATCACCATAGAGAGGGGGCATCCTCTACACCTAGAGGAGAGGAGGTTCTACCATCACCATAGACATGGACATCCTCTACGCCTAGAGGAGACGAGGTTCTACCATCACCATAGACAGGGGATATCCTCTACACCTAGAGGAGAGGAGGCTCTACCATCACCATAGACAGGGGGCATCCTCTACACCTAGAGGAGAGGAGGTTCTAGCATCACCATAGACAGGGGACATCCTCTACACCTAGAGGAGAGGAGGTTCTACCATCACCATAGACAGGGGACATCCTCTACACCTAGAGGAGAGGAGGTTCTACCATCACCATAGACAGGGGACATCCTCTACACCTAGAGGAGAGGAGGTTCTACCATCACCATAGACAGGGGGCATCCTCTACACCTAGAGGAGAGGAGGTTCTACCATCCCCATAGACAGGAGGCATCCTCTACCCCTAGAGGAGAGGAGGTTCTACCATCACCATAGAGAGGGGGCATCCTCTACACCTAGAGGAGAGGAGGTTCTACCATCACCATAGACAGGGGACATCCTCTACACCTAGAGGAGAGGAGGCTCTACCATCACCATAGACAGGAGGCATCCTCTACACCTAGAGGAGAGGAGGTTCTACCATCACCATAGACAGGGGTATCCTCTACACCTAGAGGAGAGGAGGTTCTACCATCACCATAGACAGGGGATATCCTCTACGCCTAGAGGAGACGAGGTTCTACCATCACCATAAACAGGGGATATCCTCTACACCTAGAGGAGAGGAGGCTCTACCATCACCATAGACAGGGGGCATCCTCTACACCTAGAGGAGAGGAGGTTCTAGCATCACCATAGACAGGGGACATCCTCTACACCTAGAGGAGAGGAGGTTCTACCATCACCATAGACAGGGGGCATCCTCTACACCTAGAGGAGAGGAGGTTCTAGCATCACCATAGACAGGGGACATCCTCTACACCTAGAGGAGAGGAGGTTCTACCATCACCATAGACAGGGGGCATCCTCTACACCTAGAGGAGAGGAGGTTCTACCATCACCATAGACAGGGGGCATCCTCTACACCTAGAGGAGAGGAGGTTCTACCATCACCATAGACAGGGGGCATCCTCTACACCTAGAGGAGAGGAGGCTCTACCATCACCATAGACAGGGGGATTCTGTACACCTAGAGGAGAGGAGGTTCTACCATCACCATAGACAGGGGACATCCTCTACACCTAGAGGAGAGGAGGTTCTACCATCACCATAGACAGGGAACATCCTCTACACCTAGAGAGGAGGAGGTTCTACCATCACCATAGACAGGGGGCATCCTCTACACCTAGAGGAGAGGAGGTTCTACCATCACCATAGACAGGGGACATCCTCTACACCTAGAGGAGAGGAGGTTCTACCATCACCATAGACAGGGGGCATCCTCTACACCTAGAGGAGAGTAGGTGCTACCATCACCATAGACAGGGGGCATCCTCTACACCTAGAGGAGAGGAGGTTCTACCATCACCATAGACAGGGGCATCCTCTACACCTAGAGGAGATTCTACCATCACCATAGACAGGGGGCATCCTCTACACCTAGAGGAGATTCTACCATCACCATAGACAGGGGGCATCCTCTACACCTAGAGGAGATTCTACCATCACCATAGACAGGGGGCATCCTCTACACCTAGAGGAGAGGAGGTTCTACCATCACCATAGACAGGGGCCATCCTCTACACCTAGAGGAGAGGAGGTTCTACCATCACCATAGACAGGGGGCATCCTCTACACCTAGAGGAGAGGAGGTTCTACCATCACCATAGACAGGGGGCATCCTCTACACCTAGAGGAGAGGAGGTTCTACCATCACCATAGACAGGGGGCATCCTCTACACCTAGAGGAGAGGAGGTTCTACCATCACCATAGACAGGGGGCATCCTCTACACCTAGAGGAGAGGAGGTTCTACCATCACCATAGACAGGGGGCATCCTCTACACCTAGAGGAGAGGAGGTTCTACCATCACCATAGACAGGGGGCATCCTCTACACCTAGAGGAGTGGAGGTTCTACCATCACCATAGACAGGGGGCATCCTCTACACCTGGAGGAGAGGTGTTTCTACCATCACCATAGACAGGGGGCATCCTCTATACCTAGAGGAGATTCTACCATCACCATAGACAGGGGATATCCTCTACACCTAGAGGAGAGGAGGCTCTACCATCACCATAGACAGGGGGCATCCTCTACACCTAGAGGAGAGGAGGTTCTAGCATCACCATAGACAGGGGGCATCCTCTACACCTAGAGGAGAGGAGGTTCTACCATCACCATAGACAGGGGGCATCCTCTACACCTAGAGGAGAGGAGGTTCTACCATCACCATAGACAGGGGGCATCCTCTACACCTAGAGGAGAGGAGGTTCTACCATCACCATAGACAGGGGGCATCCTCTACACCTAGAGGAGAGGAGGTTCTACCATCACTATAGACAGGGGGCATCCTCTACACCTAGAGGAGAGGAGGTTCTACCATCACCATAGACAGGGGGCATCCTCTACACCTAGAGGAGAGGAGGTTCTACCATCACCATAGACAGGGGGCATCCTCTACACCTAGAGGAGAGGAGGTTCTACCATCACCATAGACAGGGGGCGTCCTCTACACCTAGAGGAGAGGAGGTTCTACCATCACTATAGACAGGGCGCATCCTCTACACCTAGAGGAGAGGAGGTTCTACCATCACCATAGACAGGGGGCATCCTCTACACCTAGAGGAGAGGAGGTTCTACCATCACCATAGACAGGGGGCATCCTCTACACCTGGAGGAGAGGTGGTTCTACCATCACCATAGACAGGGGGCATCCTCTACACCTAGAGGAGAGGAGGTTCTACCATCACCATAGACAGGGGGCATCCTCTACACCTAGAGGAGAGGAGGTTCTACCATCACCATAGACAGGGGGCATCCTCTACACCTAGAGGAGAGGAGGTTCTACCATCACCATAGACATGGACATCCTCTACACCTAGAGGAGAGGAGATTCTACCATCACCATAGACAGGGGCCATCTTCTACACCTAGAGGAGAGGAGGTTCTACCATCACCATAGACAGGGGGCATCCTCTACACCTAGAGGAGATTCTACCATCACCATAGACAGGGGCATCCTCTACACCTAGAGGAGAGGAGGTTCTACCATCACCATAGACAGGGGACATCCTCTACACCTAGAGGAGAGGAGGTTCTACCATCACCATAGACAGGGGACATCCTCTACACCTAGAGGAGAGGAGGTTCTACCATCACCATAGACAGGGGACATCCTCTACACCTAGAGGAGAGTAGGTGCTACCATCACCATAGACAGGGGCCATCCTCTACACCTAGAGGAGAGGAGGTTCTACCATCACCATAGAGATGGGGCATCCTCTACACCTAGAGGAGAGGAGGTTCTACCATCACCATAGACATGGACATCCTCTACGCCTAGAGGAGACGAGGTTCTACCATCACCATAGACAGGCGATATCCTCTACACCTAGAGGAGAGGAGGCTCTACCATCACCATAGACAGGGGGCATCCTCTACACCTAGAGGAGAGGAGGTTCTAGCATCACCATAGACAGGGGACATCCTCTACACCTAGAGGAGAGGAGGTTCTACCATCACCATAGACAGGGGACATCCTCTACACCTAGAGGAGAGGAGGTTCTACCATCACTATAGACAGGGGACATCCTCTACACCTAGAGGAGAGGAGGTTCTACCATCACCATAGACAGGGGGCATCCTCTACACCTAGAGGAGAGGAGGTTCTACCATCACCATAGACAGGGGGCATCCTCTACACCTAGAAGAGAGGAGGTTCTACCATCACCATAGACAGGGGGCATCCTCTACACCTAGAGGAGAGGAGGTTCTACCATCACCATAGACAGGGGACATCCTCTACACCTAGAGGAGAGGAGGTTCTACCATCACCTTAGACAGGGAACATCCTCTACACCTAGATAGGAGGAGGTTCTACCATCACCATAGACAGGGGGCATCCTCTACACCTAGAGGAGAGGAGGTTCTACCATCACCATAGACAGGGGACATCCTCTACACCTAGAGGAGAGGAGGTTCTACCATCACCATAGAGAGGGGGCATCCTCTACACCTAGAGGAGAGGAGGTTCTACCATCACCATAGACAGGGGGCATCTTCTACACCTAGAGGAGAGGAGGTTCTACCATCACCATAGACAGGGGGCATCCTCTACACCTAGAGGAGATTCTACCATCACCATAGACAGGGGCATCCTCTACACCTAGAGGAGAGGAGGTTCTACCATCACCATAGACAGGGGACATCCTCTACACCTAGAGGAGAGGAGGTTCTACCATCACCATAGACAGGGGACATCCTCTACACCTAGAGGAGAGTAGGTGCTACCATCACCATAGACAGGGGCCATCCTCTACACCTAGAGGAGAGGAGGTTCTACCATCACCATAAACAGGGGACATCCTCTACACCTAGAGGAGAGTAGGTGCTACCATCACCATAGACAGGGGCCATCCTCTACACCTAGAGGAGAGGAGGTTCTACCATCACCATAGACAGGGGGCATCCTCTACACCTAGAGGAGAGGAGGTTCTACCATCACCATAGACAGGGGACATCCTCTACACCTAGAGGAAAGGAGGTTCTACCATCACCATAGACAGGGGGCATCCTCTACACCTAGAGGAGAGGAGGTGCTACCATCACCATAGACAGGGGGCATCCTCTACACCTGGAGGAGAGGTGTTTCTACCATCACCATAGACAGGGGGCATCCTCTACACCTAGAGGAGAGGAGGTTCTACCATCACCATAGACAGGGGGCATCCTCTACACCTAGAGGAGAGGAGGTTCTACCATCACCATAGACAGGGGCATCCTCTACACCTAGAGGAGATTCTACCATCACCATAGACAGGGGGCATCCTCTACACCTAGAGGAGATTCTACCATCACCATAGACAGGGGGCATCCTCTACACCTAGAGGAGAGGAGGTTCTACCATCACCATAGACAGGGGGCATGCTCTACACCTAGAGGAGAGGAGGTTCTACCATCACCATAGACAGGGGGCATCCTATACACCTAGAGGAGAGGAGGTTCTACCATCACCATAGACAGGGGGCATCCTCTACACCTAGAGGAGAGGAGGTTCTACCATCACCATAGGCAGGGGGCATCCTCTACACCTAGAGGAGAGGAGGTTCTACCATCACCATAGACAGGGGGCATCCTCTACACCTAGAGGAGAGGAGGTTCTACCATCACCATAGACAGGGGACATCATCTACACCTAGAGGAGTGGAGGTTCTACCATCACCATAGACAGGGGGCATCCTCTACACCTGGAGGAGAGGTGTTTCTACCATCACCATAGACAGGGGGCATCCTCTACACCTAGAGGAGAGGAGGATCTACCATCACCATAGACAGGGGGCATCCTCTACACCTAGAGGAGAGGAGATTCTACCATCACCATAGACAGGGGATATCCTCTACACCTAGAGGAGAGGAGGCTCTACCATCACCATAGACAGGGGGCATCCTCTACACCTAGAGGAGAGGAGGTTCTAGCATCACCATAGACAGGGGGCATCCTCTACACCTAGAGGAGAGGAGGTTCTACCATCACCATAGACAGGGGGCATCCTCTACACCTAGAGGAGAGGAGGTTCTACCATCACCATAGACAGGGGGCATCCTCTACACCTAGAGGAGAGGAGGTTCTACCATCACTATAGACAGGGGGCATCCTCTACACCTAGAGGAGAGGAGGTTCTACCATCACCATAGACAGGGGGCATCCTCTACACCGAGAGGAGAGGAGGTTCTACCATCACCATAGACAGGGGGCATCCTCTACACCTAGAGCAGAGGAGGTTCTACCATCACCATAGACAGGGGGCGTCCTCTACACCTAGAGGAGAGGAGGTTCTACCATCACTATAGACAGGGGGCATCCTCTACACCTTGAAGAGAGGAGATTCTACCATCACCATAGACAGGGGGCATCCTCTACACCTAGAGGAGAGGAGGTTCTACCATCACCATAGACAGGGGGCATCCTCTACACCTGGAGGAGAGGTGGTTCTACCATCACCATAGACAGGGGGCATCCTCTACACCTAGAGGAGAGGAGGTTCTACCATCACCATAGACAGGGGGCATCCTCTACACCTAGAGGAGAGGAGGTTCTACCATCACCATAGACAGGGGGCATCCTCTACACCTAGAGGAGAGGAGGTTCTACCATCACCATAGACATGGACATCCTCTACACCTAGAGGAGAGGAGATTCTACCATCACCATAGACAGGGGCCATCTTCTACACCTAGAGGAGAGGAGGTTCTACCATCACCATAGACAGGGGGCATCCTCTACACCTAGAGGAGATTCTACCATCACCATAGACAGGGGACATCCTCTACACCTAGAGGAGAGGAGGTTCTACCATCACCATAGACAGGGGACATCCTCTACACCTAGAGGAGAGTAGGTGCTACCATCACCATAGACAGGGGCCATCCTCTACACCTAGAGGAGAGGAGGTTCTACCATCACCATAGAGAGGGGGCATCCTCTACACCTAGAGGAGAGGAGGTTCTACCATCACCATAGACATGGACATCCTCTACGCCTAGAGGAGACGAGGTTCTACCATCACCATAGACAGGGGATATCCTCTACACCTAGAGGAGAGGAGGCTCTACCATCACCATAGACAGGGGGCATCCTCTACACCTAGAGGAGAGGAGGTTCTACCATCACCATAGACAGGGGGCATCTTCTACACCTAGAGGAGAGGAGGTTCTACCATCACCATAGACAGGGGCATCCTCTACACCTAGAGGAGATTCTACCATCACCATAGACAGGGGGCATCCTCTACACCTAGAGGAGATTCTACCATCACCATAGACAGGGGGCATCCTCTACACCTAGAGGAGAGGAGGTTCTACCATCACCATAGACAGGGGGCATCCTCTACACCTAGAGGAGAGGAGGTTCTACCATCACCATAGACAGGGGGCATCCTCTACACCTAGAGGAGAGGAGGTTCTACCATCACCATAGACAGGGGGCATCCTCTACACCTAGAGGAGAGGAGGTTCTACCATCACCATAGACAGGGGGCATCCTCTACACCTAGAGGAGAGGAGGTTCTACCATCACCATAGACACTGGGCATCCTCTACACCTAGAGGAGTGGAGGTTCTACCATCACCATAGACAGGGGGCATCCTCTACACCTGGAGGAGAGGTGTTTCTACCATCACCATAGACAGGGGGCATCCTCTACACCTAGAGGAGATTCTACCATCACCATAGACAGGGGATATCCTCTACACCTAGAGGAGAGGAGGCTCTACCATCACCATAGACAGGGGGCATCCTCTACACCTAGAGGAGAGGAGGTTCTAGCATCACCATAGACAGGGGGCATCCTCTACACCTAGAGGAGAGGAGGTTCTACCATCACCATAGACAGGGGGCATCCTCTACACCTAGAGGAGAGGAGGTTCTACCATCACCATAGACAGGGGGCATCCTCTACACCTAGAGGAGAGGAGGTTCTACCATCACCATAGACAGGGGGCATCCTCTACACCTAGAGGAGGTTCTACCATCACTATAGACAGGGGGCATCCTCTACACCTAGAGGAGAGGAGGTTCTACCATCACCATAGACAGGGGGCATCCTCTACACCTAGAGGAGAGGAGGTTCTACCATCACCATAGACAGGGGGCGTCCTCTACACCTAGAGGAGAGGAGGTTCTACCATCACTATAGACAGGGGGCATCCTCTACACCTAGAGGAGAGGAGGTTCTACCATCACCATAGACAGGGGGCATCCTCTACACCTAGAGGAGAGGAGGTTCTACCATCACCATAGACAGGGGGCATCCTCTACACCTGGAGGAGAGGTGGTTCTACCATCACCATAGACAGGGGGCATCCTCTACACCTAGAGGAGAGGAGGTTCTACCATCACCATAGACAGGGGGCATCCTCTACACCTAGAGGAGAGGAGGTTCTACCATCACCATAGACAGGGGGCATCCTCTACACCTAGAGGAGAGGAGGTTCTACCATCACCATAGACATGGACATCCTCTACACCTAGAGGAGAGGAGATTCTACCATCACCATAGACAGGGGCCATCTTCTACACCTAGAGGAGAGGAGGTTCTACCATCACCATAGACAGGGGGCATCCTCTACACCTAGAGGAGATTCTACCATCACCATAGACAGGGGCATCCTCTACACCTAGAGGAGAGGAGGTTCTACCATCACCATAGACAGGGGACATCCTCTACACCTAGAGGAGAGGAGGTTCTACCATCACCATAGACAGGGGACATCCTCTACACCTAGAGGAGAGGAGGTTCTACCATCACCATAGACAGGGGACATCCTCTACACCTAGAGGAGAGGAGGTTCTACCATCACCATAGACAGGGGACATCCTCTACACCTAGAGGAGAGTAGGTGCTACCATCACCATAGACAGGGGCCATCCTCTACACCTAGAGGAGAGGAGGTTCTACCATCACCATAGACAGGGGGCATCCTCTACACCTAGAGGAGAGGAGGTTCTACCATCACCATAGACAGGGGGCATCCTCTACACCTAGAGGAGAGGAGGCTCTACCATCACCATAGACAGGGGGATTCTGTACACCTAGAGGAGAGGAGGTTCTACCATCACCATAGACAGGGGCATCCTCTACACCTAGAGGAGATTCTACCATCACCATAGACAGGGGACATCATCTACACCTAGAGGAGTGGAGGTTCTACCATCACCATAGACAGGGGGCATCCTCTACACCTGGAGGAGAGGTGTTTCTACCATCACCATAGACAGGGGGCATCCTCTACACCTAGAGGAGAGGAGGATCTACCATCACCATAGACAGGGGGCATCCTCTACACCTAGAGGAGAGGAGATTCTACCATCACCATAGACATGGACATCCTCTACGCCTAGAGGAGACGAGGTTCTACCATCACCATAGACAGGGGACATCCTCTACACCTAGAGGAGAGGAGGTTCTACCATCACCATAGACAGGGGACATCCTCTACACCTAGAGGAGAGGAGGTTCTACCATCACCATAGACAGGGGGCATCCTCTACACCTAGAGGAGAGGAGGTTCTACCATCACCATAGACAGGGGGCATCCTCTACACCTAGAGGAGAGGAGGTTCTACCATCACCATAGACAGGGGGCATCCTCTACACCTAGAGGAGAGGAGGCTCTACCATCACCATAGACAGGGGGATTCTGTACACCTAGAGGAGAGGAGGTTCTACCATCACCATAGACAGGGGCATCCTCTACACCTAGAGGAGATTCTACCATCACCATAGACAGGGGGCATCCTCTACACCTAGAGGAGAGGAGGTTCTACCATCACCATAGACAGGGGGCATCCTCTACACCTAGAGGAGAGGAGGTTCTACCATCACCATAGACAGGGGGCATCCTCTACACCTAGAGGAGAGGAGGTTCTACCATCACCATAGACAGGGGGCATCCTCTACACCTAGAGGAGAGGAGGTTCTACCATCACCATAGACAGGGGACATCATCTACACCTAGAGGAGTGGAGGTTCTACCATCACCATAGACAGGGGGCATCCTCTACACCTGGAGGAGAGGTGTTTCTACCATCACCATAGACAGAGGGCATCCTCTACACCTAGAGGAGAGGAGGATCTACCATCACCATAGACAGGGGGCATCCTCTACACCTAGAGGAGAGGAGATTCTACCATCACCATAGACATGGACATCCTCTACGCCTAGAGGAGACGAGGTTCTACCATCACCATAGACAGGGGATATCCTCTACACCTAGAGGAGAGGAGGCTCTACCATCACCATAGACAGGGGGCATCCTCTACACCTAGAGGAGAGGAGGTTCTAGCATCACCATAGACAGGGGACATCCTCTACACCTAGAGGAGAGGAGGTTCTACCATCACCATAGACAGGGGACATCCTCTACACCTAGAGGAGAGGAGGTTCTACCATCACCATAGACAGGGGACATCCTCTACACCTAGAGGAGAGGAGGTTCTACCATCACCATAGACAGGGGGCATCCTCTACACCTAGAGGAGAGGAGGTTCTACCATCACCATAGACAGGGGGCATCCTCTACACCTAGAGGAGAGGAGGTTCTACCATCACCATAGACAGGGGGCATCCTCTACACCTAGAGGAGAGGAGGCTCTACCATCACCATAGACAGGGGGATTCTGTACACCTAGAGGAGAGGAGGTTCTACCATCACCATAGACAGGGGACATCCTCTACACCTAGAGGAGAGGAGGTTCTACCATCACCATAGAGAGGGGGCATCCTCTACACCTAGAGGAGAGGAGGTTCTACCATCACCATAGACATGGACATCCTCTACGCCTAGAGGAGACGAGGTTCTACCATCACCATAGACAGGGGATATCCTCTACACCTAGAGGAGAGGAGGCTCTACCATCACCATAGACAGGGGGCATCCTCTACACCTAGAGGAGAGGAGGTTCTACCATCACCATAGACAGGGGGCATCTTCTACACCTAGAGGAGAGGAGGTTCTACCATCACCATAGACAGGGGCATCCTCTACACCTAGAGGAGATTCTACCATCACCATAGACAGGGGGCATCCTCTACACCTAGAGGAGATTCTACCATCACCATAGACAGGGGGCATCCTCTACACCTAGAGGAGAGGAGGTTCTACCATCACCATAGACAGGGGGCATCCTCTACACCTAGAGGAGAGGAGGTTCTACCATCACCATAGACAGGGGGCATCCTCTACACCTAGAGGAGAGGAGGTTCTACCATCACCATAGACAGGGGGCATCCTCTACACCTAGAGGAGAGGAGGTTCTACCATCACCATAGACAGGGGGCATCCTCTACACCTAGAGGAGAGGAGGTTCTACCATCACCATAGACACTGGGCATCCTCTACACCTAGAGGAGTGGAGGTTCTACCATCACCATAGACAGGGGGCATCCTCTACACCTGGAGGAGAGGTGTTTCTACCATCACCATAGACAGGGGGCATCCTCTACACCTAGAGGAGATTCTACCATCACCATAGACAGGGGATATCCTCTACACCTAGAGGAGAGGAGGCTCTACCATCACCATAGACAGGGGGCATCCTCTACACCTAGAGGAGAGGAGGTTCTAGCATCACCATAGACAGGGGGCATCCTCTACACCTAGAGGAGAGGAGGTTCTACCATCACCATAGACAGGGGGCATCCTCTACACCTAGAGGAGAGGAGGTTCTACCATCACCATAGACAGGGGGCATCCTCTACACCTAGAGGAGAGGAGGTTCTACCATCACCATAGACAGGGGGCATCCTCTACACCTAGAGGAGGTTCTACCATCACTATAGACAGGGGGCATCCTCTACACCTAGAGGAGAGGAGGTTCTACCATCACCATAGACAGGGGGCATCCTCTACACCTAGAGGAGAGGAGGTTCTACCATCACCATAGACAGGGGGCGTCCTCTACACCTAGAGGAGAGGAGGTTCTACCATCACTATAGACAGGGGGCATCCTCTACACCTAGAGGAGAGGAGGTTCTACCATCACCATAGACAGGGGGCATCCTCTACACCTAGAGGAGAGGAGGTTCTACCATCACCATAGACAGGGGGCATCCTCTACACCTGGAGGAGAGGTGGTTCTACCATCACCATAGACAGGGGGCATCCTCTACACCTAGAGGAGAGGAGGTTCTACCATCACCATAGACAGGGGGCATCCTCTACACCTAGAGGAGAGGAGGTTCTACCATCACCATAGACAGGGGGCATCCTCTACACCTAGAGGAGAGGAGGTTCTACCATCACCATAGACATGGACATCCTCTACACCTAGAGGAGAGGAGATTCTACCATCACCATAGACAGGGGCCATCTTCTACACCTAGAGGAGAGGAGGTTCTACCATCACCATAGACAGGGGGCATCCTCTACACCTAGAGGAGATTCTACCATCACCATAGACAGGGGCATCCTCTACACCTAGAGGAGAGGAGGTTCTACCATCACCATAGACAGGGGACATCCTCTACACCTAGAGGAGAGGAGGTTCTACCATCACCATAGACAGGGGACATCCTCTACACCTAGAGGAGAGGAGGTTCTACCATCACCATAGACAGGGGACATCCTCTACACCTAGAGGAGAGTAGGTGCTACCATCACCATAGACAGGGGCCATCCTCTACACCTAGAGGAGAGGAGGTTCTACCATCACCATAGACAGGGGGCATCCTCTACACCTAGAGGAGAGGAGGTTCTACCATCACCATAGACAGGGGGCATCCTCTACACCTAGAGGAGAGGAGGCTCTACCATCACCATAGACAGGGGGATTCTGTACACCTAGAGGAGAGGAGGTTCTACCATCACCATAGACAGGGGCATCCTCTACACCTAGAGGAGATTCTACCATCACCATAGACAGGGGACATCATCTACACCTAGAGGAGTGGAGGTTCTACCATCACCATAGACAGGGGGCATCCTCTACACCTGGAGGAGAGGTGTTTCTACCATCACCATAGACAGGGGGCATCCTCTACACCTAGAGGAGAGGAGGATCTACCATCACCATAGACAGGGGGCATCCTCTACACCTAGAGGAGAGGAGATTCTACCATCACCATAGACATGGACATCCTCTACGCCTAGAGGAGACGAGGTTCTACCATCACCATAGACAGGGGACATCCTCTACACCTAGAGGAGAGGAGGTTCTACCATCACCATAGACAGGGGACATCCTCTACACCTAGAGGAGAGGAGGTTCTACCATCACCATAGACAGGGGGCATCCTCTACACCTAGAGGAGAGGAGGTTCTACCATCACCATAGACAGGGGGCATCCTCTACACCTAGAGGAGAGGAGGTTCTACCATCACCATAGACAGGGGGCATCCTCTACACCTAGAGGAGAGGAGGCTCTACCATCACCATAGACAGGGGGATTCTGTACACCTAGAGGAGAGGAGGTTCTACCATCACCATAGACAGGGGCATCCTCTACACCTAGAGGAGATTCTACCATCACCATAGACAGGGGGCATCCTCTACACCTAGAGGAGAGGAGGTTCTACCATCACCATAGACAGGGGGCATCCTCTACACCTAGAGGAGAGGAGGTTCTACCATCACCATAGACAGGGGGCATCCTCTACACCTAGAGGAGAGGAGGTTCTACCATCACCATAGACAGGGGGCATCCTCTACACCTAGAGGAGAGGAGGTTCTACCATCACCATAGACAGGGGGCATCCTCTACACCTAGAGGAGAGGAGGTTCTACCATCACCATAGACAGGGGACATCATCTACACCTAGAGGAGTGGAGGTTCTACCATCACCATAGACAGGGGGCATCCTCTACACCTGGAGGAGAGGTGTTTCTACCATCACCATAGACAGAGGGCATCCTCTACACCTAGAGGAGAGGAGGATCTACCATCACCATAGACAGGGGGCATCCTCTACACCTAGAGGAGAGGAGATTCTACCATCACCATAGACATGGACATCCTCTACGCCTAGAGGAGACGAGGTTCTACCATCACCATAGACAGGGGATATCCTCTACACCTAGAGGAGAGGAGGCTCTACCATCACCATAGACAGGGGGCATCCTCTACACCTAGAGGAGAGGAGGTTCTAGCATCACCATAGACAGGGGACATCCTCTACACCTAGAGGAGAGGAGGTTCTACCATCACCATAGACAGGGGACATCCTCTACACCTAGAGGAGAGGAGGTTCTACCATCACCATAGACAGGGGACATCCTCTACACCTAGAGGAGAGGAGGTTCTACCATCACCATAGACAGGGGGCATCCTCTACACCTAGAGGAGAGGAGGTTCTACCATCACCATAGACAGGGGGCATCCTCTACACCTAGAGGAGAGGAGGTTCTACCATCACCATAGACAGGGGGCATCCTCTACACCTAGAGGAGAGGAGGCTCTACCATCACCATAGACAGGGGGATTCTGTACACCTAGAGGAGAGGAGGTTCTACCATCACCATAGACAGGGGACATCCTCTACACCTAGAGGAGAGGAGGTTCTACCATCACCTTAGACAGGGAACATCCTCTACACCTAGAGAGGAGGAGGTTCTACCATCACCATAGACAGGGGGCATCCTCTACACCTAGAGGAGAGGAGGTTCTACCATCACCATAGACAGGGGACATCCTCTACACCTAGAGGAGAGGAGGTTCTACCATCACCATAGAGAGGGGGCATCCTCTACACCTAGAGGAGAGGAGGTTCTACCATCACCATAGACAGGGGGCATCTTCTACACCTAGAGGAGAGGAGGTTCTACCATCACCATAGACAGGGAGCATCCTCTACACCTAGAGGAGATTCTACCATCACCATAGACAGGGGCATCCTCTACACCTAGAGGAGAGGAGGTTCTACCATCACCATAGACAGGGGACATCCTCTACACCTAGAGGAGAGGAGGTTCTACCATCACCATAGACAGGGGACATCCTCTACACCTAGAGGAGAGGAGGTTCTACCATCACCATAAACAGGGGACATCCTCTACACCTAGAGGAGAGTAGGTGCTACCATCACCATAGACAGGGGCCATCCTCTACACCTAGAGGAGAGGAGGTTCTACCATCACCATAGACAGGGGGCATCCTCTACACCTAGAGGAGAGGAGGTTCTACCATCACCATAGACAGGGGACATCCTCTACACCTAGAGGAAAGGAGGTTCTACCATCACCATAGACAGGGGGCATCCTCTACACCTAGAGGAGAGGAGGTGCTACCATCACCATAGACAGGGGGCATCCTCTACACCTGGAGGAGAGGAGGTTCTACCATCACCATAGACAGGGGACATCCTCTACACCTAGAGGAAAGGAGGTTCTACCATCACCATAGACAGGGGCATCCTCTACACCTAGAGGAGATTCTACCATCACCATAGACAGGGGGCATCCTCTACACCTAGAGGAGATTCTACCATCACCATAGACAGGGGGCATCCTCTACACCTAGAGGAGAGGAGGTTCTACCATCACTATAGACAGGGGGCATCCTCTACACCTAGAGGAGAGGAGGTTCTACCATCACCATAGACAGGGGGCATCCTCTACACCTAGAGGAGAGGAGGTTCTACCATCACCATAGACAGGGGGCATCCTCTACACCTAGAGGAGAGGAGGTTCTACCATCACCATAGACAGGGGGCGTCCTCTACACCTAGAGGAGAGGAGGTTCTACCATCACTATAGACAGGGGGCATCCTCTACACCTTGAAGAGAGGAGATTCTACCATCACCATAGACAGGGGGCATCCTCTACACCTAGAGGAGAGGAGGTTCTACCATCACCATAGACAGGGGGCATCCTCTACACCTGGAGGAGAGGTGGTTCTACCATCACCATAGACAGGGGGCATCCTCTACACCTAGAGGAGAGGAGGTTCTACCATCACCATAGACAGGGGGCATCCTCTACACCTAGAGGAGAGGAGGTTCTACCATCACCATAGACAGGGGGCATCCTCTACACCTAGAGGAGAGGAGGTTCTACCATCACCATAGACATGGACATCCTCTACACCTAGAGGAGAGGAGATTCTACCATCACCATAGACAGGGGCCATCTTCTACACCTAGAGGAGAGGAGGTTCTACCATCACCATAGACAGGGGGCATCCTCTACACCTAGAGGAGATTCTACCATCACCATAGACAGGGGCATCCTCTACACCTAGAGGAGAGGAGGTTCTACCATCACCATAGACAGGGGACATCCTCTACACCTAGAGGAGAGGAGGTTCTACCATCACCATAGACAGGGGACATCCTCTACACCTAGAGGAGAGGAGGTTCTACCATCACCATAGACAGGGGACATCCTCTACACCTAGAGGAGAGGAGGTTCTACCATCACCATAGACAGGGGACATCCTCTACACCTAGAGGAGAGTAGGTGCTACCATCACCATAGACAGGGGCCATCCTCTACACCTAGAGGAGAGGAGGTTCTACCATCACCATAGAGAGGGGGCATCCTCTACACCTAGAGGAGAGGAGGTTCTACCATCACCATAGATATGGACATCCTCTACGCCTAGAGGAGACGAGGTTCTACCATCACCATAGACAGGGGATATCCTCTACACCTAGAGGAGAGGAGGCTCTACCATCACCATAGACAGGGGGCATCCTCTACACCTAGAGGAGAGGAGGTTCTACCATCACCATAGACAGGGGGCATCTTCTACACCTAGAGGAGAGGAGGTTCTACCATCACCATAGACAGGGGGCATCCTCTACACCTAGAGGAGATTCTACCATCACCATAGACAGGGGCATCCTCTACACCTAGAGGAGAGGAGGTTCTACCATCACCATAGACAGGGTACATCCTCTACACCTAGAGGAGAGGAGGTTCTACCATCACCATAGACAGGGGACATCCTCTACACCTAGAGGAGAGGAGGTTCTACCATCACCATAGACAGGGGCCATCCTCTACACCTAGAGGAGAGTAGGTGCTACCATCACCATAGACAGGGGCCATCCTCTACACCTAGAGGAGAGGAGGTTCTAGCATCACCATAGACATGGGACATCCTCTACACCTAGAGGAGAGGAGGTTCTACCATCACCATAGACAAGGGACATCCTCTACACCTAGAGGAGAGGAGGTTCTAGCATCACCATAGACAGGGGACATCCTCTACACCTAGAGGAGAGGAGGTTCTACCATCACCATAGAGAGGGGGCATCCTCTACACCTAGAGGAGAGGAGGTTCTACCATCACCATAGACATGGACATCCTCTACGCCTAGAGGAGATGAGGTTCTACCATCACCATAGACAGGGGGCATCCTCTACACCTAGAGGAGAGGAGGTTCTACCATCACCATAGACAGGGGACATCCTCTACACCTAGAGGAGAGGAGGTTCTACCATCACCATAGACAGGGGGCATCCTCTACACCTAGAGGAGAGGAGGTTCTACCATCACCATAGACAGGGGGCATCCTCTACACCTAGAGGAGAGGAGGTTCTACCATCACCATAGACAAAGGGCATCCTCTACACCTAGAGGAGAGGAGGTTCTACCATCACCATAGACAGGGGCCATCCTCTACACCTAGAGGAGAGGAGGTTCTAGCATCACCATAGACAGGGGACATCCTCTACACCTAGAGGAGAGGAGGTTCTACCATCACCATAGACAGGGGGCATCCTCTACACCTAGAGGAGAGGAGGTTCTACCATCACCATAGACAGGGGGCATCCTCTACACCTAGAGGAGAGGAGGCTCTACCATCACCATAGACAGGGGGATTCTGTACACCTAGAGGAGAGGAGGTTCTACCATCACCATAGACAGGGGGCATCCTCTACACCTAGAGGAGAGGAGGTTCTACCATCACCATAGACAGGGAACATCCTCTACACCTAGAGAGGAGGAGGTTCTACCATCACCATAGACAGGGGTCATCCTCTACACCTAGAGGAGAGGAGGTTCTACCATCACCATAGACAGGGGACATCCTCTACACCTAGAGGAGAGGAGGTTCTACCATCACCATAGACAGGGGGCATCCTCTACACCTAGAGGAGAGGAGGTTCTACCATCACCATAGACAGGGGGCATCCTCTACACCTAGAGGAGAGGAGGTTCTACCATCACCATAGATAGGGGGCATCCTCTACACCTAGAGGAGAGGAGGTTCTACCATCAGCATAGACAGGGGCATCCTTTACACCTAGAGGAGATTCTACCATCACCATAGACAGGGGACATCCTTTACACCTAGAGGAGATTCTACCATCACCATAGACAGGGGGCATCCTCTACAGCTAGAGGAGAGGAGGTTCTACCATCACCATAGACAGGGGGCATCATCTACACCTAGAGGAGAGAAGGTTCTACCATCACCATAGACAGGGGGCATCCTCTACACCCAGAGGAGAGGAGGTTCTACCATCACCATAGACAGGGGGCATCCTCTACACCTAGAGGAGAGGAGGTTCTACCACCAGGATAGACAGGGGGCATCCTCTACACCTAGAGGAGAGGAGGTTCTACCATCACCATAGACAGGGGCATTCTCTACAACTAGAGGAGAGGAGGTTCTACCATCACCATAGACAGGGGACATCCTCTACACCTAGAGGAGAGGAGGTTCTACCATCACCATAGACAGGGGGCATCCTCTACACCTAGAGGAGAGGCAGTTCTACCATCACCATAGACAGGGGGCATCCTCTACACCTAGAGGAGAGGAGTTTCTACCATCACCATAGACAGGGGGCATCCTCTACCCCTAGAGGAGAGGAGGTTCTACCATCACCATAGACAGGGGGCATCCTCTACACCTAGAGGAGAGGAGGTTCTACCACCAGGATAGACAGGGGGCACCCTCTACACCTAGAGGAGAGGAGGTTCTACCATCACCATAGACATGGGGCATCCTCTACCCCTAGAGGAGAGGAGGTTCTACCATCACCATAGACAGGGGGCATCCTCTACACCTAGAGGAGAGGAGGTTCTACCATCACCATAGACAGGGGGCATCCTCTACACCTAGAGGAGTGGAGGTTCTACCATCACCATAGACAGGGGGCATCCTCTACACCTGGAGGAGAGGTGTTTCTACCATCACCATAGACAGGGGGCATCCTCTACACCTAGAGGAGATTCTACCATCACCATAGACAGGGGATATCCTCTACACCTAGAGGAGAGGAGGCTCTACCATCACCATAGACAGGGGGCATCCTCTACACCTAGAGGAGAGGAGGTTCTAGCATCACCCTAGACAGGGGGCATCCTCTACACCTAGAGGAGAGGAGGTTCTACCATCACCATAGACAGGGGGCATCCTCTACACCTAGAGGAGAGGAGGTTCTACCATCACCATAGACAGGGGGCATCCTCTACACCTAGAGGAGAGGAGGTTCTACCATCACCATAGACAGGGGGCATCCTCTACACCTAGAGGAGAGGAGGTTCTACCATCACTATAGACAGGGGGCATCCTCTACACCTAGAGGAGAGGAGGTTCTACCATCACCATAGACAGGGGGCATCCTCTACACCTAGAGGAGAGGAGGTTCTACCATCACCATAGACAGGGGGCATCCTCTACACCTAGAGGAGAGGAGGTTCTACCATCACCATAGACAGGGGGCATCCTCTACACCTAGAGGAGAGGAGGTTCTACCATCACCATAGACATGGACATGCTCTACACCTAGAGGAGAGGAGGTTCTACCATCACCATAGACAGGGGGCATCCTCTACACCTAGAGGAGATTCTACCATCACCATAGACAGGGGCATCCTCTACACCTAGAGGAGAGGAGGTTCTACCATCACCATAGACAGGGGACATCCTCTACACCTAGAGGAGAGGAGGTTCTACCATCACCATAGACAGGGGGCATGCTCTACACCTAGAGGAGAGGAGGTTCTACCATCACCATAGACAGGGGGCATCCTATACACCTAGAGGAGAGGAGGTTCTACCATCACCATAGACAGGGGGCATCCTCTACACCTAGAGGAGAGGAGGTTCTACCATCACCATAGACAGGGGGCATCCTCTACACCTAGAGGAGAGGAGGTTCTACCATCACCATAGACAGGGGGCATCCTCTACACCTAGAGGAGAGGAGGTTCTACCATCACCATAGACAGGGGGCATCCTCTACACCTAGAGGAGAGGAGGTTCTACCATCACCATAGACAGGGGGCATCCTCTACACCTAGAGGAGAGGAGGTTCTACCATCACCATAGACAGGGGGCATGCTCTACACCTAGAGGAGAGGAGGTTCTACCATCACCATAGACAGGGGGCATCCTATACACCTAGAGGAGAGGAGGTTCTACCATCACCATAGACAGGGGGCATCCTCTACACCTAGAGGAGAGGAGGTTCTACCATCACCATAGACAGGGGGCATCCTCTACACCTAGAGGAGAGGAGGTTCTACCATCACCATAGACAGGGGACATCATCTACACCTAGAGGAGTGGAGGTTCTACCATCACCATAGACAGGGGGCATCCTCTACACCTGGAGGAGAGGTGTTTCTACCATCACCATAGACAGGGGGCATCCTCTACACCTAGAGGAGAGGAGGATCTACCATCACCATAGACAGGGGGCATCCTCTACACCTAGAGGAGAGGAGATTCTACCATCACCATAGACAGGGGATATCCTCTACACCTAGAGGAGAGGAGGCTCTACCATCACCATAGACAGGGGGCATCCTCTACACCTAGAGGAGAGGAGGTTCTAGCATCACCATAGACAGGGGGCATCCTCTACACCTAGAGGAGAGGAGGTTCTACCATCACCATAGACAGGGGGCATCCTCTACACCTAGAGGAGAGGAGGTTCTACCATCACCATAGACAGGGGGCATCCTCTACACCTAGAGGAGAGGAGGTTCTACCATCACCATAGACAGGGGGCATCCTCTACACCTAGAGGAGAGGAGGTTCTACCATCACTATAGACAGGGGGCATCCTCTACACCTAGAGGAGAGGAGGTTCTACCATCACCATAGACAGGGGGCATCCTCTACACCTAGAGGAGAGGAGGTTCTACCATCACCATAGACAGGGGGCATCCTCTACACCTAGAGGAGAGGAGGTTCTACCATCACCATAGACAGGGGGCGTCCTCTACACCTAGAGGAGAGGAGGTTCTACCATCACTATAGACAGGGGGCATCCTCTACACCTTGAAGAGAGGAGATTCTACCATCACCATAGACAGGGGGCATCCTCTACACCTAGAGGAGAGGAGGTTCTACCATCACCATAGACAGGGGGCATCCTCTACACCTGGAGGAGAGGTGGTTCTACCATCACCATAGACAGGGGGCATCCTCTACACCTAGAGGAGAGGAGGTTCTACCATCACCATAGACAGGGGGCATCCTCTACACCTAGAGGAGAGGAGGTTCTACCATCACCATAGACAGGGGGCATCCTCTACACCTAGAGGAGAGGAGATTCTACCATCACCATAGACAGGGGCCATCTTCTACACCTAGAGGAGAGGAGGTTCTACCATCACCATAGACAGGGGGCATCCTCTACACCTAGAGGAGATTCTACCATCACCATAGACAGGGGCATCCTCTACACCTAGAGGAGAGGAGGTTCTACCATCACCATAGACAGGGGACATCCTCTACACCTAGAGGAGAGGAGGTTTTACCATCACCATAGACAGGGGACATCCTCTACACCTAGAGGAGAGGAGGTTCTACCATCACCATAGACAGGGGACATCCTCTACACCTAGAGGAGAGTAGGTGCTACCATCACCATAGACAGGGGCCATCCTCTACACCTAGAGGAGAGGAGGTTCTACCATCACCATAGAGAGGGGGCATCCTCTACACCTAGAGGAGAGGAGGTTCTACCATCACCATAGATATGGACATCCTCTACGCCTAGAGGAGACGAGGTTCTACCATCACCATAGACAGGGGATATCCTCTACACCTAGAGAAGAGGAGGTTCTACCATCACCATAGACAGGGGGCATCCTCTACACCTAGAGGAGAGGAGGTTCTACCATCACCATAGACATGGACATGCTCTACACCTAGAGGAGAGGAGATTCTACCATCACCATAGACAGGGGCCATCTTCTACACCTAGAGGAGAGGAGGTTCTACCATCACCATAGACAGGGGGCATCCTCTACACCTAGAGGAGATTCTACCATCACCATAGACAGGGGCATCCTCTACACCTAGAGGAGAGGAGGTTCTACCATCACCATAGACAGGGGGCATCCTCTACACCTAGAGGAGAGGAGGTTCTACCATCACCATAGACAGGGGGCATGCTCTACACCTAGAGGAGAGGAGGTTCTACCATCACCATAGACAGGGGGCATCCTATACACCTAGAGGAGAGGAGGTTCTACCATCACCATAGACAGGGGGCATCCTCTACACCTAGAGGAGAGGAGGTTCTACCATCACCATAGACAGGGGGCATCCTCTACACCTAGAGGAGAGGAGGTTCTACCATCACCATAGACAGGGGGCATCCTCTACACCTAGAGGAGAGGAGGTTCTACCATCACCATAGACAGGGGGCATCCTCTACACCTAGAGGAGAGGAGGTTCTACCATCACCATAGACAGGGGGCATCCTCTACACCTAGAGGAGAGGAGGTTCTACCATCACCATAGACAGGGGGCATGCTCTACACCTAGAGGAGAGGAGGTTCTACCATCACCATAGACAGGGGGCATCCTATACACCTAGAGGAGAGGAGGTTCTACCATCACCATAGACAGGGGGCATCCTCTACACCTAGAGGAGAGGAGGTTCTACCATCACCATAGACAGGGGGCATCCTCTACACCTAGAGGAGAGGAGGTTTTACCATCACCATAGACAGGGGGCATCCTCTACACCTAGAGGAGAGGAGGTTCTACCATCACCATAGACAGGGGACATCATCTACACCTAGAGGAGTGGAGGTTCTACCATCACCATAGACAGGGGGCATCCTCTACACCTGGAGGAGAGGTGTTTCTACCATCACCATAGACAGGGGGCATCCTCTACACCTAGAGGAGAGGAGGATCTACCATCACCATAGACAGGGGGCATCCTCTACACCTAGAGGAGAGGAGATTCTACCATCACCATAGACAGGGGATATCCTCTACACCTAGAGGAGAGGAGGCTCTACCATCACCATAGACAGGGGGCATCCTCTACACCTAGAGGAGAGGAGGTTCTAGCATCACCATAGACAGGGGGCATCCTCTACACCTAGAGGAGAGGAGGTTCTACCATCACCATAGACAGGGGGCATCCTCTACACCTAGAGGAGAGGAGGTTCTACCATCACCATAGACAGGGGGCATCCTCTACACCTAGAGGAGAGGAGGTTCTACCATCACCATAGACAGGGGGCATCCTCTACACCTAGAGGAGAGGAGGTTCTACCATCACTATAGACAGGGGGCATCCTCTACACCTAGAGGAGAGGAGGTTCTACCATCACCATAGACAGGGGGCATCCTCTACACCTAGAGGAGAGGAGGTTCTACCATCACCATAGACAGGGGGCATCCTCTACACCTAGAGGAGAGGAGGTTCTACCATCACCATAGACAGGGGGCGTCCTCTACACCTAGAGGAGAGGAGGTTCTACCATCACTATAGACAGGGGGCATCCTCTACACCTTGAAGAGAGGAGATTCTACCATCACCATAGACAGGGGGCATCCTCTACACCTAGAGGAGAGGAGGTTCTACCATCACCATAGACAGGGGGCATCCTCTACACCTGGAGGAGAGGTGGTTCTACCATCACCATAGACAGGGGGCATCCTCTACACCTAGAGGAGAGGAGGTTCTACCATCACCATAGACAGGGGGCATCCTCTACACCTAGAGGAGAGGAGGTTCTACCATCACCATAGACAGGGGGCATCCTCTACACCTAGAGGAGAGGAGGTTCTACCATCACCATAGACATGGACATCCTCTACACCTAGAGGAGAGGAGATTCTACCATCACCATAGACAGGGGCCATCTTCTACACCTAGAGGAGAGGAGGTTCTACCATCACCATAGACAGGGGGCATCCTCTACACCTAGAGGAGATTCTACCATCACCATAGACAGGGGCATCCTCTACACCTAGAGGAGAGGAGGTTCTACCATCACCATAGACAGGGGACATCCTCTACACCTAGAGGAGAGGAGGTTTTACCATCACCATAGACAGGGGACATCCTCTACACCTAGAGGAGAGGAGGTTCTACCATCACCATAGACAGGGGACATCCTCTACACCTAGAGGAGAGGAGGTGCTACCATCACCATAGACAGGGGCCATCCTCTACACCTAGAGGAGAGGAGGTTCTACCATCACCATAGAGAGGGGGCATCCTCTACACCTAGAGGAGAGGAGGTTCTACCATCACCATAGATATGGACATCCTCTACGCCTAGAGGAGACGAGGTTCTACCATCACCATAGACAGGGGATATCCTCTACACCTAGAGGAGAGGAGGCTCTACCATCACCATAGACAGGGGGCATCCTCTACACCTAGAGGAGAGGAGGTTCTACCATCACCATAGACAGGGGGCATCTTCTACACCTAGAGGAGAGGAGGTTCTACCATCACCATAGACAGGGGGCATCCTCTACACCTAGAGGAGATTCTACCATCACCATAGACAGGGGCATCCTCTACACCTAGAGGAGAGGAGGTTCTACCATCACCATAGACAGGGTACATCCTCTACACCTAGAGGAGAGGAGGTTCTACCATCACCATAGACAGGGGACATCCTCTACACCTAGAGGAGAGGAGGTTCTACCATCACCATAGACAGGGGCCATCCTCTACACCTAGAGGAGAGTAGGTGCTACCATCACCATAGACAGGGGCCATCCTCTACACCTAGAGGAGAGGAGGTTCTAGCATCACCATAGACAGGGGACATCCTCTACACCTAGAGGAGAGGAGGTTCTACCATCACCATAGACAAGGGACATCCTCTACACCTAGAGGAGAGGAGGTTCTAGCATCACCATAGACAGGGGACATCCTCTACACCTAGAGGAGAGGAGGTTCTACCATCACCATAGAGAGGGGGCATCCTCTACACCTAGAGGAGAGGAGGTTCTACCATCACCATAGACATGGACATCCTCTACGCCTAGAGGAGATGAGGTTCTACCATCACCATAGACAGGGGGCATCCTCTACACCTAGAGGAGAGGAGGTTCTACCATCACCATAGACAGGGGGCATCCTCTACACCTAGAGGAGAGGAGGTTCTACCATCACCATAGACAGGGGGCATCCTCTACACCTAGAGGAGAGGAGGTTCTACCATCACCATAGACAGGGGGCATCCTCTACACCTAGAGGAGAGGAGGTTCTACCATCACCATAGACAGGGGGCATCCTCTACACCTAGAGGAGAGGAGGTTCTACCATCACCATAGACAGGGGCCATCCTCTACACCTAGAGGAGAGGAGGTTCTAGCATCACCATAGACAGGGGACATCCTCTACACCTAGAGGAGAGGAGGTTCTACCATCACCATAGACAGGGGGCATCCTCTACACCTAGAGGAGAGGAGGTTCTACCATCACCATAGACAGGGGGCATCCTCTACACCTAGAGGAGAGGAGGCTCTACCATCACCATAGACAGGGGGATTCTGTACACCTAGAGGAGAGGAGGTTCTACCATCACCATAGACAGGGAACATCCTCTACACCTAGAGAGGAGGAGGTTCTACCATCACCATAGACAGGGAACATCCTCTACACCTAGAGAGGAGGAGGTTCTACCATCACCATAGACAGGGGTCATCCTCTACACCTAGAGGAGAGGAGGTTCTACCATCACCATAGACAGGGGACATCCTCTACACCTAGAGGAGAGGAGGTTCTACCATCACCATAGACAGGGGGCATCCTCTACACCTAGAGGAGAGGAGGTTCTACCATCACCATAGACAGGGGGCATCCTCTACACCTAGAGGAGAGGAGGTTCTACCATCACCATAGATAGGGGGCATCCTCTACACCCAGAGGAGAGGAGGTTCTACCATCACCATAGATAGGGGGCATCCTCTACACCTAGAGGAGAGGAGGTTCTACCATCACCATAGACAGGGGCATCCTTTACACCTAGAGGAGATTCTACCATCACCATAGACAGGGGACATCCTTTACACCTAGAGGAGATTCTACCATCACCATAGACAGGGGGCATCCTCTACAGCTAGAGGAGAGGAGGTTCTACCATCACCATAGACAGGGGGCATCATCTACACCTAGAGGAGAGAAGGTTCTACCATCACCATAGACAGGGGGCATCCTCTACACCCAGAGGAGAGGAGGTTCTACCATCACCATAGACAGGGGGCATCCTCTACACCTAGAGGAGAGGAGGTTCTACCACCAGGATAGACAGGGGGCATCCTCTACACCTAGAGGAGAGGAGGTTCTACCATCACCATAGACAGGGGCATTCTCTACACCTAGAGGAGAGGAGGTTCTACCATCACCATAGACAGGGGACATCCTCTACACCTAGAGGAGAGGAGGTTCTACCATCACCATAGACAGGGGGCATCCTCTACACCTAGAGGAGAGGCAGTTCTACCATCACCATAGACAGGGGGCATCCTCTACACCTAGAGGAGAGGAGTTTCTACCATCACCATAGACAGGGGGCATCCTCTACCCCTAGAGGAGAGGAGGTTCTACCATCACCATAGACAGGGGGCATCCTCTACACCTAGAGGAGAGGAGGTTCTACCACCAGGATAGACAGGGGGCACCCTCTACACCTAGAGGAGAGGAGGTTCTACCATCACCATAGACATGGGGCATCCTCTACCCCTAGAGGAGAGGAGGTTCTACCATCACCATAGACAGGGGGCATCCTCTACACCTAGAGGAGAGGAGGTTCTACCATCACCATAGACAGGGGGCATCCTCTACACCTAGAGGAGTGGAGGTTCTACCATCACCATAGACAGGGGGCATCCTCTACACCTGGAGGAGAGGTGTTTCTACCATCACCATAGACAGGGGGCATCCTCTACACCTAGAGGAGATTCTACCATCACCATAGACAGGGGATATCCTCTACACCTAGAGGAGAGGAGGCTCTACCATCACCATAGACAGGGGGCATCCTCTACACCTAGAGGAGAGGAGGTTCTAGCATCACCCTAGACAGGGGGCATCCTCTACACCTAGAGGAGAAGAGGTTCTACCATCACCATAGACAGGGGGCATCCTCTACACCTAGAGGAGAGGAGGTTCTACCATCACCATAGACAGGGGGCATCCTCTACACCTAGAGGAGAGGAGGTTCTACCATCACCATAGACAGGGGGCATCCTCTACACCTAGAGGAGAGGAGGTTCTACCATCACTATAGACAGGGGGCATCCTCTACACCTAGAGGAGAGGAGGTTCTACCATCACCATAGACAGGGGGCATCCTCTACACCTAGAGGAGAGGAGGTTCTACCATCACCATAGACAGGGGGCATCCTCTACACCTAGAGGAGAGGAGGTTCTACCATCACCATAGACAGGGGGCGTCCTCTACACCTAGAGGAGAGGAGGTTCTACCATCACTATAGACAGGGGGCATCCTCTACACCTAGAGGAGAGGAGGTTCTACCATCACCATAGACAGGGGGCATCCTCTACACCTAGAGGAGAGGAGGTTCTACCATCACCATAGACAGGGGGCATCCTCTACACCTGGAGGAGAGGTGGTTCTACCATCACCATAGACAGGGGGCATCCTCTACACCTAGAGGAGAGGAGGTTCTACCATCACCATAGACAGGGGGCATCCTCTACACCTAGAGGAGAGGAGGTTCTACCATCACCATAGACAGGGGGCATCCTCTACACCTAGAGGAGAGGAGGTTCTACCATCACCATAGACATGGACATCCTCTACACCTAGAGGAGAGGAGATTCTACCATCACCATAGACAGGGGCCATCTTCTACACCTAGAGGAGAGGAGGTTCTACCATCACCATAGACAGGGGGCATCCTCTACACCTAGAGGAGATTCTACCATCACCATAGACAGGGGCATCCTCTACACCTAGAGGAGAGGAGGTTCTACCATCACCATAGACAGGGGACATCCTCTACACCTAGAGGAGAGGAGGTTCTACCATCACCATAGACAGGGGACATCCTCTACACCTAGAGGAGAGGAGGTTCTACCATCACCATAGACAGGGGACATCCTCTACACCTAGAGGAGAGTTGGTGCTACCATCACCATAGACAGGGGGCATCCTCTACACCTAGAGGAGATTCTACCATCACCATAGACAGGGGCATCCTCTACACCTAGAGGAGAGGAGGTTCTACCATCACCATAGACAGGGGACATCCTCTACACCTAGAGGAGAGGAGGTTCTACCATCACCATAGACAGGGGACATCCTCTACACCTAGAGGAGAGGAGGTTCTACCATCACCATAGACAGGGGGCATCCTCTACACCTAGAGGAGAGGAGGTTCTACCATCACCATAGACAGGGGGCATCCTCTACACCTAGAGGAGAGGAGGTTCTACCATCACCATAGACAGGGGGCATCCTCTACACCTAGAGGAGAGGAGGCTCTACCATCACCATAGACAGGGGGATTCTGTACACCTAGAGGAGAGGAGGTTCTACCATCACCATAGACAGGGGGCATCCTCTACACCTGGAGGAGAGGTGGTTCTACCATCACCATAGACAGGGGGCATCCTCTACACCTAGAGGAGAGGAGGTTCTACCATCACCATAGACAGGGGGCATCCTCTACACCTAGAGGAGAGGAGGTTCTACCATCACCATAGACAGGGGGCATCCTCTACACCTAGAGGAGAGGAGGTTCTACCATCACCATAGACATGGACATCCTCTACACCTAGAGGAGAGGAGATTCTACCATCACCATAGACAGGGGCCATCTTCTACACCTAGAGGAGAGGAGGTTCTACCATCACCATAGACAGGGGGCATCCTCTACACCTAGAGGAGATTCTACCATCACTATAGACAGGGGCATCCTCTACACCTAGAGGAGAGGAGGGTCTACCATCACCATAGACAGGGGACATCCTCTACACCTAGAGGAGAGGAGGTTCTACCATCACCATAGACAGGGGACATCCTCTACACCTAGAGGAGAGGAGGTTCTACCATCACCATAGACAGGGGACATCCTCTACACCTAGAGGAGAGTAGGTGCTACCATCACCATAGACAGGGGGCAACCTCTACACCTAGAGGAGATTCTACCATCAACATAGACAGGGGCATCCTCTACACCTAGAGGAGAGGAGGTTCTACCATCACCATAGACAGGGGACATCCTCTACACCTAGAGGAGAGGAGGTTCTACCATCACCATAGACAGGGGACATCCTCTACACCTAGAGGAGAGGAGGTTCTACCATCACCATAGACAGGGGACATCCTCTACACCTAGAGGAGAGGAGGTTCTACCATCACCATAGACAGGGGACATCCTCTACACCTAGAGGAGAGTAGGTGCTACCATCACCATAGACAGGGGGCATCCTCTACACCTAGAGGAGAGGAGGTTCTACCATCAGGATAGACAGGGGGCATCCTCTACACCTAGAGGAGAGGAGGTTCTACCATCACCATAGACATGGACATCCTCTACGCCTAGAGGAGACGAGGTTCTACCATCACCATAGACAGGGGATATCCTCTACACCTAGAGGAGAGGAGGCTCTACCATCACCATAGACAGGGGGCATCCTCTACACCTAGAGGAGAGGAGGTTCTAGCATCACCATAGACAGGGGACATCCTCTACACCTAGAGGAGAGGAGGTTCTACCATCACCATAGACAGGGGCCATCCTCTACACCTAGAGGAGAGTAGGTGCTACCATCACCATAGACAGGGGCCATCCTCTACACCTAGAGGAGAGGAGGTTCTAGCATCACCATAGACAGGGGACATCCTCTACACCTAGAGGAGAGGAGGTTCTACCATCACCATAGACAAGGGACATCCTCTACACCTAGAGGAGAGGAGGTTCTAGCATCACCATAGACAGGGGACATCCTCTACACCTAGAGGAGAGGAGGTTCTACCATCACCATAGAGAGGGGGCATCCTCTACACCTAGAGGAGAGGAGGTTCTACCATCACCATAGACAGGGGACATCCTCTACACCTAGAGGAGAGGAGGTTCTACCATCACCATAGACAGGGGACATCCTCTACACCTAGAGGAGAGGAGGTTCTACCATCACCATAGACAGGGGGCATCCTCTACACCTAGAGGAGAGGAGGTTCTACCATCACCATAGACAGGGGGCATCCTCTACACCTAGAGGAGAGGAGGTTCTACCATCACCATAGACAGGGGGCATCCTCTACACCTAGAGGAGAGGAGGCTCTACCATCACCATAGACAGGGGGATTCTGTACACCTAGAGGAGAGGAGGTTCTACCATCACCATAGACAGGGGACATCCTCTACACCTAGAGGAGAGGAGGTTCTACCATCACCTTAGACAGGGAACATCCTCTACACCTAGAGAGGAGGAGGTTCTACCATCACCATAGACAGGGGGCATCCTCTACACCTAGAGGAGAGGAGGTTCTACCATCACCATAGACAGGGGACATCCTCTACACCTAGAGGAGAGGAGGTTCTACCATCACCATAGAGAGGGGGCATCCTCTACACCTAGAGGAGAGGAGGTTCTACCATCACCATAGACAGGGGGCATCTTCTACACCTAGAGGAGAGGAGGTTCTACCATCACCATAGACAGGGGGCATCCTCTACACCTAGAGGAGATTCTACCATCACCATAGACAGGGGCATCCTCTACACCTAGAGGAGAGGAGGTTCTACCATCACCATAGACAGGGGACATCCTCTACACCTAGAGGAGAGGAGGTTCTACCATCACCATAAACAGGGGACATCCTCTACACCTAGAGGAGAGTAGGTGCTACCATCACCATAGACAGGGGCCATCCTCTACACCTAGAGGAGAGGAGGTTCTACCATCACCATAGACAGGGGGCATCCTCTACACCTAGAGGAGAGGAGGTTCTACCATCACCATAGACAGGGGACATCCTCTACACCTAGAGGAAAGGAGGTTCTACCATCACCATAGACAGGGGGCATCCTCTACACCTAGAGGAGAGGAGGTGCTACCATCACCATAGACAGGGGGCATCCTCTACACCTGGAGGAGAGGTGTTTCTACCATCACCATAGACAGGGGGCATCCTCTACACCTAGAGGAGAGGAGGTTCTACCATCACCATAGACAGGGGACATCCTCTACACCTAGAGGAAAGGAGGTTCTACCATCACCATAGACAGGGGCATCCTCTACACCTAGAGGAGATTCTACCATCACCATAGACAGGGGGCATCCTCTACACCTAGAGGAGATTCTACCATCACCATAGACAGGGGGCATCCTCTACACCTAGAGGAGAGGAGGTTCTAGCATCACCATAGACAGGGGGCATCCTCTACACCTAGAGGAGAGGAGGTTCTACCATCACCATAGACAGGGGGCATCCTCTACACCTAGAGGAGAGGAGGTTCTACCATCACCATAGACAGGGGGCATCCTCTACACCTAGAGGAGAGGAGGTTCTACCATCACCATAGACAGGGGGCATCCTCTACACCTAGAGGAGAGGAGGTTCTACCATCACTATAGACAGGGGGCATCCTCTACACCTAGAGGAGAGGAGGTTCTACCATCACCATAGACAGGGTACATCCTCTACACCTAGAGGAGAGGAGGTTCTACCATCACCATAGACAGGGGACATCCTCTACACCTAGAGGAGAGGAGGTTCTACCATCACCATAGACAGGGGACATCCTCTACACCTAGAGGAGAGTAGGTGCTACCATCACCATAGACAGGGGCCATCCTCTACACCTAGAGGAGAGGAGGTTCTACCATCACCATAGAGAGGGGGCATCCTCTACACCTAGAGGAGAGGAGGTTCTACCATCACCATAGACATGGACATCCTCTACGCCTAGAGGAGACGAGGTTCTACCATCACCATAGACAGGGGGCATCCTCTACACCTAGAGGAGAGGAGGTTCTACCATCACCATAGACAGGGGGCATCTTCTACACCTAGAGGAGAGGAGGTTCTACCATCACCATAGACAGGGGGCATCCTCTACACCTAGAGGAGATTCTACCATCACCATAGACAGGGGCATCCTCTACACCTAGAGGAGAGGAGGTTCTACCATCACCATAGACAGGGTACATCCTCTACACCTAGAGGAGAGGAGGTTCTACCATCACCATAGACAGGGGACATCCTCTACACCTAGAGGAGAGGAGGTTCTACCATCACCATAGACAGGGGCCATCCTCTACACCTAGAGGAGAGGAGGTTCTAGCATCACCATAGACAGGGGACATCCTCTACACCTAGAGGAGAGGAGGTTCTACCATCACCATAGACAAGGGACATCCTCTACACCTAGAGGAGAGGAGGTTCTAGCATCACCATAGACAGGGGACATCCTCTACACCTAGAGGAGAGGAGGTTCTACCATCACCATAGAGAGGGGGCATCCTCTACACCTAGAGGAGAGGAGGTTCTACCATCACCATAGACATGGACATCCTCTACGCCTAGAGGAGATGAGGTTCTACCATCACCATAGACAGGGGGCATCCTCTACACCTAGAGGAGAGGAGGTTCTACCATCACCATAGACAGGGGACATCCTCTACACCTAGAGGAGAGGAGGTTCTACCATCACCATAGACAGGGGGCATCCTCTACACCTAGAGGAGAGGAGGCTCTACCATCACCATAGACAGGGGGATTCTGTACACCTAGAGGAGAGGAGGTTCTACCATCACCATAGACAGGGGCCATCCTCTACACCTAGAGGAGAGGAGGTTCTACCATCACCATAGACAGGGGGCATCCTCTACACCTAGAGGAGAGGAGGTTCTACCATCACCATAGACAGGGGCCATCCTCTACACCTAGAGGAGAGGAGGTTCTAGCATCACCATAGACAGGGGACATCCTCTACACCTAGAGGAGAGGAGGTTCTACCATCACCATAGACAGGGGGCATCCTCTACACCTAGAGGAGAGGAGGTTCTACCATCACCATAGACAGGGGGCATCCTCTACACCTAGAGGAGAGGAGGCTCTACCATCACCATAGACAGGGGGATTCTGTACACCTAGAGGAGAGGAGGTTCTACCATCACCATAGACAGGGGGCATCCTCTACACCTAGAGGAGAGGAGGTTCTACCATCACCATAGACAGGGAACATCCTCTACACCTAGAGAGGAGGAGGTTCTACCATCACCATAGACAGGGGTCATCCTCTACACCTAGAGGAGAGGAGGTTCTACCATCACCATAGACAGGGGACATCCTCTACACCTAGAGGAGAGGAGGTTCTACCATCACCATAGACAGGGGGCATCCTCTACACCTAGAGGAGAGGAGGTTCTACCATCACCATAGACAGGGGGCATCCTCTACACCTAGAGGAGAGGAGGTTCTACCATCACCATAGACAGGGGCATCCTCTACACCTAGAGGAGAGGAGGTTCTACCATCACCATAGATAGGGGGCATCCTCTACACCTAGAGGAGAGGAGGTTCTACCATCACCATAGACAGGGGCATCCTTTACACCTAGAGGAGATTCTACCATCACCATAGACAGGGGACATCCTTTACACCTAGAGGAGATTCTACCATCACCATAGACAGGGGGCATCCTCTACAGCTAGAGGAGAGGAGGTTCTACCATCACCATAGACAGGGGGCATCATCTACACCTAGAGGAGAGAAGGTTCTACCATCACCATAGACAGGGGGCATCCTCTACACCCAGAGGAGAGGAGGTTCTACCATCACCATAGACAGGGGGCATCCTCTACACCTAGAGGAGAGGAGGTTCTACCACCAGGATAGACAGGGGGCATCCTCTACACCTAGAGGAGAGGAGGTTCTACCATCACCATAGACAGGGGCATTCTCTACACCTAGAGGAGAGGAGGTTCTACCATCACCATAGACAGGGGGCATCCTCTACACCTAGAGGAGAGGAGGTTCTACCACCAGGATAGACAGGGGGCACCCTCTACACCTAGAGGAGAGGAGGTTCTACCATCACCATAGACATGGGGCATCCTCTACCCCTAGAGGAGAGGAGGTTCTACCATCACCATAGACAGGGGGCATCCTCTACACCTAGAGGAGAGGAGGTTCTACCATCACCATAGACAGGGGGCATCCTCTACACCTAGAGGAGAGGAGGTTCTACCATCACCATAGACAGGGGACATCCTCTACACCTAGAGGAGAGGAGGTTCTACCATCACCATAGACAGGGGACATCCTCTACACCTAGAGGAAAGGAGGTTCTACCATCACCATAGACAGGGGGCATCCTCTACACCTAGAGGAGATTCTACCATCACCATAGACAGGGGATATCCTCTACACCTAGAGGAGAGGAGGCTCTACCATCACCATAGACAGGGGGCATCCTCTACACCTAGAGGAGAGGAGGTTCTAGCATCACCATAGACAGGGGGCATCCTCTACACCTAGAGGAGAGGAGGTTCTACCATCACCATAGACAGGGGGCATCCTCTACACCTAGAGGAGAGGAGGTTCTACCATCACCATAGACAGGGGGCATCCTCTACACCTAGAGGAGAGGAGGTTCTACCATCACTATAGACAGGGGGCATCCTCTACACCTAGAGGAGAGGAGGTTCTACCATCACCATAGACAGGGGGCATCCTCTACACCTAGAGGAGAGGAGGTTCTACCATCACCATAGACAGGGGGCATCCTCTACACCTAGAGGAGAGGAGGTTCTACCATCACCATAGACAGGGGGCATCCTCTACACCTAGAGGAGAGGAGGTTCTACCATCACCATAGACAGGGGGCATCCTCTACACCTAGAGGAGAGGAGGTTCTACCATCACCATAGACAGGGGGCATCCTCTACACCTAGAGGAGAGGAGGTTCTACCATCACTATAGACAGGGGGCATCCTCTACACCTAGAGGAGAGGAGGTTCTACCATCACCATAGACAGGGGGCATCCTCTACACCTAGAGGAGAGGAGGTTCTACCATCACCATAGACAGGGGGCATCCTCTACACCTAGAGGAGAGGAGGTTCTACCATCACCATAGACAGGGGGCGTCCTCTACACCTAGAGGAGAGGAGGTTCTACCATCACTATAGACAGGGGGCATCCTCTACACCTAGAGGAGAGGAGGTTCTACCATCACCATAGACAGGGGGCATCCTCTACACCTAGAGGAGAGGAGGTTCTACCATCACCATAGACAGGGGGCATCCTCTACACCTAGAGGAGAGGAGGTTCTACCATCACCATAGACAGGGGGCATCCTCTACACCTAGAGGAGAGGAGGTTCTACCATCACCATAGACAGGGGGCATCCTCTACACCTAGAGGAGAGGAGGTTCTACCATCACCATAGACATGGACATCCTCTACACCTAGAGGAGAGGAGATTCTACCATCACCATAGACAGGGGCCATCTTCTACACCTAGAGGAGAGGAGGTTCTACCATCACCATAGACAGGGGGCATCCTCTACACCTAGAGGAGATTCTACCATCACCATAGACAGGGGCATCCTCTACACCTAGAGGAGAGGAGGTTCTACCATCACCATAGACAGGGGACATCCTCTACACCTAGAGGAGAGGAGGTTCTACCATCACCATAGACAGGGGACATCCTCTACACCTAGAGGAGAGGAGGTTCTACCATCACCATAGACAGGGGACATCCTCTACACCTAGAGGAGAGTAGGTGCTACCATCACCATAGACAGGGGCCATCCTCTACACCTAGAGGAGAGGAGGTTCTACCATCACCATAGAGAGGGGGCATCCTCTACACCTAGAGGAGAGGAGGTTCTACCATCACCATAGACATGGACATCCTCTACGCCTAGAGGAGACGAGGTTCTACCATCACCATAGACAGGGGATATCCTCTACACCTAGACGAGAGGAGGCTCTACCATCACCATAGACAGGGGGCATCCTCTACACCTAGAGGAGAGGAGGTTCTAGCATCACCATAGACAGGGGACATCCTCTACACCTAGAGGAGAGGAGGTTCTACCATCACCATAGACAGGGGACATCCTCTACACCTAGAGGAGAGGAGGTTCTACCATCACCATAGACAGGGGACATCCTCTACACCTAGAGGAGAGGAGGTTCTACCATCACCATAGACAGGGGGCATCCTCTACACCTAGAGGAGAGGAGGTTCTACCATCACCATAGACAGGGGGCATCCTCTACACCTAGAGCAGAGGAGGTTCTACCATCACCATAGACAGGGGGCATCCTCTACACCTAGAGGAGAGGAGGCTCTACCATCACCATAGACAGGGGGATTCTGTACACCTAGAGGAGAGGAGGTTCTACCATCACCATAGACAGGGGACATCCTCTACACCTAGAGGAGAGGAGGTTCTACCATCACCTTAGACAGGGAACATCCTCTACACCTAGAGAGGAGGAGGTTCTACCATCACCATAGACAGGGGGCATCCTCTACACCTAGAGGAGAGGAGGTTCTACCATCACCATAGACAGGGGACATCCTCTACACCTAGAGGAGAGGAGGTTCTACCATCACCATAGAGAGGGGGCATCCTCTACACCTAGAGGAGAGGAGGTTCTACCATCACCATAGACAGGGGGCATCTTCTACACCTAGAGGAGAGGAGGTTCTACCATCACCATAGACAGGGGGCATCCTCTACACCTAGAGGAGATTCTACCATCACCATAGACAGGGGCATCCTCTACACCTAGAGGAGAGGAGGTTCTACCATCACCATAGACAGGGGACATCCTCTACACCTAGAGGAGAGGAGGTTCTACCATCACCATAGACAGGGGACATCCTCTACACCTAGAGGAGAGGAGGTTCTACCATCACCATAAACAGGGGACATCCTCTACACCTAGAGGAGAGTAGGTGCTACCATCACCATAGACAGGGGCCATCCTCTACACCTAGAGGAGAGGAGGTTCTACCATCACCATAGACAGGGGACATCCTCTACACCTAGAGGAAAGGAGGTTCTACCATCACCATAGACAGGGGGCATCCTCTACACCTAGAGGAGAGGAGGTTCTACCATCACCATAGACAGGGGGCATCCTCTACACCTGGAGGAGAGGTGTTTCTACCATCACCATAGACAGGGGGCATCCTCTACACCTAGAGGAGAGGAGGTTCTACCATCACCATAGACAGGGGACATCCTCTACACCTAGAGGAAAGGAGGTTCTACCATCACCATAGACAGGGGCATCCTCTACACCTAGAGGAGATTCTACCATCACCATAGACAGGGGGCATCCTCTACACCTAGAGGAGATTCTACCATCACCATAGACAGGGGGCATCCTCTACACCTAGAGGAGAGGAGGTTCTACCATCACCATAGACAGGGGGCATGCTCTACACCTAGAGGAGAGGAGGTTCTACCATCACCATAGACAGGGGGCATCCTATACACCTAGAGGAGAGGAGGTTCTACCATCACCATAGACAGGGGGCATCCTCTACACCTAGAGGAGAGGAGGTTCTACCATCACCATAGACAGGGGGCATCCTCTACACCTAGAGGAGAGGAGGTTCTACCATCACCATAGACAGGGGGCATCCTCTACACCTAGAGGAGAGGAGGTTCTACCATCACCATAGACAGGGGACATCATCTACACCTAGAGGAGTGGAGGTTCTACCATCACCATAGACAGGGGGCATCCTCTACACCTGGAGGAGAGGTGTTTCTACCATCACCATAGACAGGGGGCATCCTCTACACCTAGAGGAGAGGAGGATCTACCATCACCATAGACAGGGGGCATCCTCTACACCTAGAGGAGAGGAGATTCTACCATCACCATAGACAGGGGATATCCTCTACACCTAGAGGAGAGGAGGCTCTACCATCACCATAGACAGGGGGCATCCTCTACACCTAGAGGAGAGGAGGTTCTAGCATCACCATAGACAGGGGGCATCCTCTACACCTAGAGGAGAGGAGGTTCTACCATCACCATAGACAGGGGGCATCCTCTACACCTAGAGGAGAGGAGGTTCTACCATCACCATAGACAGGGGGCATCCTCTACACCTAGAGGAGAGGAGGTTCTACCATCACCATAGACAGGGGGCATCCTCTACACCTAGAGGAGAGGAGGTTCTACCATCACTATAGACAGGGGGCATCCTCTACACCTAGAGGAGAGGAGGTTCTACCATCACCATAGACAGGGGGCATCCTCTACACCTAGAGGAGAGGAGGTTCTACCATCACCATAGACAGGGGGCATCCTCTACACCTAGAGGAGAGGAGGTTCTACCATCACCATAGACAGGGGGCGTCCTCTACACCTAGAGGAGAGGAGGTTCTACCATCACTATAGACAGGGGGCATCCTCTACACCTTGAAGAGAGGAGATTCTACCATCACCATAGACAGGGGGCATCCTCTACACCTAGAGGAGAGGAGGTTCTACCATCACCATAGACAGGGGGCATCCTCTACACCTGGAGGAGAGGTGGTTCTACCATCACCATAGACAGGGGGCATCCTCTACACCTAGAGGAGAGGAGGTTCTACCATCACCATAGACAGGGGGCATCCTCTACACCTAGAGGAGAGGAGGTTCTACCATCACCATAGACAGGGCGCACCCTCTACACCTAGAGGAGAGGAGGTTCTACCATCCCCATAGACATGGACATCCTCTACACCTAGAGGAGAGGAGATTCTACCATCACCATAGACAGGGGCCATCTTCTACACCTAGAGGAGAGGAGGTTCTACCATCACCATAGACAGGGGGCATCCTCTACACCTAGGGGAGATTCTACCATCACCATAGACAGGGGCATCCTCTACACCTAGAGGAGAGGAGGTTCTACCATCACCATAGACAGGGGACATCCTCTACACCTAGAGGAGAGGAGGTTCTACCATCACCATAGACAGGGGACATCCTCTACACCTAGAGGAGAGGAGGTTCTACCATCACCATAGACAGGGGACATCCTCTACACCTAGAGGAGAGTAGGTGCTACCATCACCATAGACAGGGGCCATCCTCTACACCTAGAGGAGAGGAGGTTCTACCATCACCATAGACATGGACATCCTCTATGCCTAGAGGAGACGAGGTTCTACCATCACCATAGACAGGGGATATCCTCTACACCTAGAGGAGAGGAGGCTCTACCATCACCATAGACAGGGGGCATCCTCTACACCTAGAGGAGAGGAGGTTCTACCATCACCATAGACAGGGGGCATCTTCTACACCTAGAGGAGAGGAGGTTCTACCATCACCATAGACAGGGGGCATCCTCTACACCTAGAGGAGATTCTACCATCACCATAGACAGGGGCATCCTCTACACCTAGAGGAGAGGAGGTTCTACCATCACCATAGACAGGGTACATCCTCTACACCTAGAGGAGAGGAGGTTCTACCATCCCCATAGACAGGGGCCATCCTCTACACCTAGAGGAGAGTAGGTGCTACCATCACCATAGACAGGGGCCATCCTCTACACCTAGAGGAGAGGAGGTTCTAGCATCACCATAGACAGGGGACATCCTCTACACCTAGAGGAGAGGAGGTTCTAGCATCACCATAGACAGGGGACATCCTCTACACCTAGAGGAGAGGAGGTTCTACCATCACCATAGACAAGGGACATCCTCTACACCTAGAGGAGAGGAGGTTCTAGCATCACCATAGACAGGGGACATCCTCTACACCTAGAGGAGAGGAGGTTCTACCATCACCATAGAGAGGGGGCATCCTCTACACCTAGAGGAGAGGAGGTTCTACCATCACCATAGACATGGACATCCTCTACGCCTAGAGGAGATGAGGTTCTACCATCACCATAGACAGGGGGCATCCTCTACACCTAGAGGAGAGGAGGTTCTACCATCACCATAGACAGGGGACATCCTCTACACCTAGAGGAGAGGAGGTTCTACCATCACCATAGACAGGGGGCATCCTCTACACCTAGAGGAGAGGAGGTTCTACCATCACCATAGACAGGGGGCATCCTCTACACCTAGAGGAGAGGAGGCTCTACCATCACCATAGACAGGGGGATTCTGTACACCTAGAGGAGAGGAGGTTCTACCATCACCATAGACAGGGGCCATCCTCTACACCTAGAGGAGAGGAGGTTCTACCATCACCATAGACAGGGGGCATCCTCTACACCTAGAGGAGAGGAGGTTCTACCATCACCATAGACAGGGGCCATCCTCTACACCTAGAGGAGAGGAGGTTCTAGCATCACCATAGACAGGGGACATCCTCTACACCTAGAGGAGAGGAGGTTCTACCATCACCATAGACAGGGGGCATCCTCTACACCTAGAGGAGAGGAGGTTCTACCATCACCATAGACAGGGGGCATCCTCTACACCTAGAGGAGAGGAGGCTCTACCATCACCATAGACAGGAGGATTCTGTACACCTAGAGGAGAGGAGGTTCTACCATCACCATAGACAGGGGGCATCCTCTACACCTAGAGGAGAGGAGGTTCTACCATCACCATAGACAGGGAACATCCTCTACACCTAGAGAGGAGGAGGTTCTACCATCACCATAGACAGGGGTCATCCTCTACACCTAGAGGAGAGGAGGTTCTACCATCACCATAGACAGGGGACATCCTCTACACCTAGAGGAGAGGAGGTTCTACCATCACCATAGACAGGGGGCATCCTCTACACCTAGAGGAGAGGAGGTTCTACCATCACCATAGTCAGGGGGCATTCTCTACACCTAGAGGAGAGGAGGTTCTACCATCACCATAGACAGGGGCATCCTCTACACCTAGAGGAGAGGAGGTTCTACCATCACCATAGACAGGGGCATCCTTTACACCTAGAGGAGATTCTACCATCACCATAGACAGGGGACATCCTTTACACCTAGAGGAGATTCTACCATCACCATAGACAGGGGGCATCCTCTACAGCTAGAGGAGAGGAGGTTCTACCATCACCATAGACAGGGGGCATCATCTACACCTAGAGGAGAGAAGGTTCTACCATCACCATAGACAGGGGGCATCCTCTACACCCAGAGGAGAGGAGGTTCTACCATCACCATAGACAGGGGGCATCCTCTACACCTAGAGGAGAGGAGGTTCTACCACCAGGATAGACAGGGGGCATCCTCTACACCTAGAGGAGAGGAGGTTCTACCATCACCATAGACAGGGGCATTCTCTACACCTAGAGGAGAGGAGGTTCTACCATCACCATAGACAGGGGACATCCTCTACACCTAGAGGAGAGGAGGTTCTACCATCACCATAGACAGGGGGCATCCTCTACACCTAGAGGAGAGGCAGTTCTACCATCACCATAGACAGGGGGCATCCTCTACACCTAGAGGAGAGGAATTTCTACCATCACCATAGACAGGGGGCATCCTCTACCCCTAGAGGAGAGGAGGTTCTACCATCACCATAGACAGGGGGCATCCTCTACACCTAGAGGAGAGGAGGTTCTACCACCAGGATAGACAGGGTGCACCCTCTACACCTAGAGGAGAGGAGGTTCTACCATCACCATAGACATGGGGCATCCTCTACCCCTAGAGGAGAGGAGGTTCTACCATCACCATAGACAGGGACATCTCTACACCTAGAGGAGAGGAGGTTCTACCATCACCATAGACAGGGGGCCTCCTCTACACCTAGAGGAGATGAGGTTCTACCATCACCATAGACAGGGCGCATCCTCTACACCTAGAGGAGAGGAGGTTCTACCATCACCATAGACAGGGGGCATCCTCTACACCTAGAGGAGAGGAGGTTCTACCATCACCATAGACAGGGGGCATCCTCTACACCTAGAGGAGAGGAGGTTCTACCACCAGGATAGACAGGGTGCACCCTCTACACCTAGAGGAGAGGAGGTTCTACCATCACCATAGACATGGGGCATCCTCTACCCCTAGAGGAGAGGAGGTTCTACCATCACCATAGACAGGGACATCTCTACACCTAGAGGAGAGGAGGTTCTACCATCACCATAGACAGGGGGCCTCCTCTACACCTAGAGGAGATGAGGTTCTACCATCACCATAGACAGGGCGCATCCTCTACACCTAGAGGAGAGGAGATTCTACCATCACCATAGACAGGGGGCATCCTCTACACCTAGAGGAGAGGAGGTTCTACCATCACCATAGACAGGGGGCATCCTCTACACCTAGAGGAGAGGAGGTACTACCATCACCATAGACAGGGGGCATCCTCTACACCTAGAGGAGAGGAGGTTCTACCATCACCATAGACAGGGCGCACCCTCTACACCTAGAGGAGAGGCAGTTCTACCATCACCATAGACAGGGGGCATCCTCTACATCTAGAGGAGAGGAGGTTCTACCATCACCATAGACAGGGCGCACCCTCTACACCTAGAGGAGAGGCAGTTCTACCATCTCCATAGACAGGGGGCATCCTCTACATCTAGAGGAGAGGAGGTTCTACCATCACCATAGACAGGGGGCATCCTCTACACCTAGAGGAGAGGAGGTTCTACCATCACCATAGACAGAGGCATCCTCTACACCTAGAGGAGAGGATTTTCTACCATCACCATAGACAGGGGGCATCCTCTACACCTAGAGGAGAGGAGGTTCTACCATCACCATAGACAGGGGGCATCCTCTACACCTAGAGCAGAGGAGGTTCTACCATCACCATAGACAGGGGCATCCTCTACACCTAGAGGAGAGGAGGTTCTACCATCACCATAGACAGGGGGCATCCTCTACACCTAGAGGAGAGGAGGTTCTACCATCAACATAGACAGGGGCATCCTCTACACCTAGAGGAGAGGAGGTTCTACCATCACCATAGACAGGGGGCATCCTCTACACCTAGAGAAGAGGAGGCTCTACCATCACCATAGACAGGGGCATCGTCTACACCTAGAGGAGAGGAGGTTCTACCATCACCATAGACAGGGGACATCCTCTACATCTAGAGGAGAGGAGGTTCTACCATCACCATAGACAGGGGGTATCCTCTACACCTAGAGGAGAGGTGGTTCTACCATCACCATAGACAGGGGGCATCCTCTACACCTAGAGAAGAGGAGGCTCTACCATCACCATAGACAGGGGCATCGTCTACACCTAGAGGAGAGGAGGTTCTACCATCACCATAGACAGGGGACATCCTCTACACCTAGAGGAGAGGAGATTCTACCATCACCATAGACAGGGGGTATCCTCTACACCTAGAGGAGAGGTGGTTCTACCATCACCATAGACAGGGGCATCCTCTACACCTAGAGGAGAGGAGGTTCTACCATCACCATAGACAGGGGCATCCTCTACACCTAGAGGAGAGGAGGTTCTACCATCACCATAGACAGGGGGCATCCTCTACACCTAGAGGAGAGGAGGTTCTACCATCACCATAGACAGGGGACATCCTCTACCCCTAGAGGAGAGGAGGTTCTACCATCACCATAGACAGGAGGCATCCTCTACACCTAGAGGAGAGGAGGTTCTACCATCACCATAGACAGGGGGCATCCTCTACACCTAGAGGAGAGGAGGTTCTACCATCACCATAGACAGGAGGCATCCTCTACACCTAGAGGAGAGGCGGTTCTACCATCACCATAGGCAGGGGACATCCTCTACACCTAGAGGAGAGGAGGTTCTACCATCACCATAGACAGGGGACATCCTCTACACCTAGAGGAGAGGAGGTTCTATCATCACCATAGACAGGGGGCCTCCTCTACACCTAGAGGAGAGGAGGGTCTACCATCACCATAGACAGGGACATCCTCTACCCCTAGAGGAGAGGAGGTTCTACCATCACCATAGACAGGGGGCATCCTCTACACCTAGAGGAGAGGAGGTTCTACCATCACCATAGACAAAGGTTCTTTACTGTAAGAGCAGTGAGACTATGGAAATCTCTTCCGCAGGAGGTTGTTATGGCGGACTCTATGTACAGTTATGGAGAGGCCTGGATGCGTTTCTGGAGAGAAAAAATATCACGGGTTATGGGGATAAAACATTTATTTAATTCTTAAAGGTTGGACTTGATGGACTTGCGTCTTTTTCCAGCCTTATATACTATGATACTATGACACAAAGATGTGCAGCAGATAATGGGGGACCACGATTGGGAATCTTCTGGATTAGAGGTTTAATCCCGCATCATGCCATTTAATGGGCTGCCTTTAAGGTAGCAAGCAGGCGTGGTTTTCCGTGTCCTATCCTAGAAAACGTATTTGCATATTTCCCACAATGATGAGCTGCAACTATAAACATTAGAATTTCCTCTCTTCGGCAGACGGGAAGCCGGCACTCCCAGTGTTTGATAGATCGCTGCAGATCAGACAGATGCACGTGCTGGAGGCTTTGGATCTTCTCATTGCTCGAGCAGATAAAGGTAGCCGTCATCCCATGTGTCCACCAGTAAGAGGCGCTGCATTATAGTCTGGATGTATTATTTGCGTCTGCTCTGAGCCACTTCAAAGGGCAGAAGAGTCATATGTAGTGTATACCATCTCCTGATATATGCAGATATTTCCTCTATTGGATGTTACTAAATAATAATTACCTGCATAAAGGTCTCTACATTGTCCCTTAGAAACAAGATTCTGTCCTTGGATACGACCACACCTGCACCCTGGCAGCTGTCACGGGTGGTCCCGCGACCCATATCGCGGGTCGCGGGCTCACCCGCTTTTCTCTGCCCTCGCCAGCGCGCTGGTAGCGCTGCTTACCTTCCCCGGCTCCCGGCTCGCTTCCTTCCGCCGGGCGTGCGCGGCCCCGAATGATAGGGCGCGCGGGGTCACTTTTCAAAATTTAAAGGGCCAGTGCGCCATTAATTGGCGCTGGCCATTTAGCAGAATCTATTTAAGCCTGCCTCCTCCTGCAAGCCCCTGCCGGATCTTCTTGCCTAGCGCCCTAGAGAAAGCTTTCCTGATGCTTTGTGCTCTTCTTGTGAATTCCCGTTGTGACCCCGGTTCCGTTTCTGACATCGCTCCTTTGCCGCCTGCCCTGACCTGTTGCTACGTCTCTGACTCCGATCCTGTGCTGCCTGTCCTGACCTCCTGCCTGTCCCCGACTACGAGATTGCCTGCCGTTTCTGTACCTGAACCTTGGCTGCCACTGCGGAGAAGTCACGCCTGTGGAACGACCTGGTGGTACCACACCGCAGCTTGTCTAACCCGCCTTGCGGCGGGCTCTGGTGAAAACCGGGTACCACTTAAACTCCGGTCCCAGGTAGTGGCTTGTGCCATTGTCCGCAGTGGTTCAGAGGATCCACAACCTCACTGACCCTGACAGTAAGATCCGGCCATGGATCCCGCCGAGGTTCCGCTTCCTACCCGTCCGATTCTGGCCTCCATCGTGGTCCAGCAATCCCAAGAGATTGCCGCTCAACGCGAACAGCTGGAACAGGTGACCACCATGCTGCAGCAGCTGCTAGCCACCCAGCAACAGCAACAGGTTCCTGAGCCTGTCCCCGTGGCTCCCGCAACCCCGGCTTGTCTTCCTGCCGTTGAACCCAGGCTTCGGCTGTCTATGCCCAGCAAGTATGATGGCGATCCCAAGATGTGCAGAGGCTTTATAACCAAATGCTCCCTGCACATAGAATTCATGCCGTCTCAGTTCGTCACGGAGCGATCCAAGGTGGCCTTCTTCCTCAGCCTCCTATCTGGGAAAGCACTGGCCTGGGCTACTCCACTTTGGCATAGAGAAGACCCGGTCACGGCTAATCTCTCAGCTTTCCTGGCAGAGTTCCAGTCAGTCTTTGAAGAACCTGCAAGGGCCTCTTCTGCTGAGACTGCGCTCTTGAACCTACGCCAGGGGAGTTCATCCGTGGGAGAATACGCTGTCCAGTTCCGTACCCTGGCTTCGGAACTCACCTGGAACGACGCGGCCCTGTCTGCCGCTTTCAAGAAGGGACTTTCTACTCAAGTTAAGGACGCCCTGGCCGCTCGGGATCTGCCGTCTTCCCTGAGTGGTCTTATCACCTTAGCCACCCGGATTGACGTGCGATTCAGGGAGCGTGCCGAAGAATCACGCCTTGAACAACCCCAAGTCCGCCCACGACGTCTCCCTCGCCTGGCTCCTGCTTTCCAAAGACCGCTCCAGTCTCCTGTTGTACCATCGGCAGAGGAGCCTATGGAAGTGGACAGGGCCAGACTCTCTCCTCAGGAACGTATCAGAAGGCGTCAGGGAAACCTTTGTCTCTATTGTGCCAGTCCTGAGCATTTCTTGGGGTCTTGTCCGATCCGTCCTCAGCATCCGGGAAACGCCAGCACCTAGGGTTCTTGGGAAAAGCGTCCCTAGGTGTAAGCAAAGCTTCTCCTCGCTTGATGATACCTGTGTGTCTCAGCTTTGGCACCTGCACCCAAATTCAGGTCTCTGCTTTCTTGGACTCCGGCTCTGCAGGGAACTTCGTGGATGCCACTCTGGTCTCCCGGCATCACATTCCCGTGGTTCGTCTAGAAAAGCCATTGGTCATTTCTTCGGTTAGTGGCCAAATCCTTTCCGACCCGTTCCGGTACTGCACCAAGCCTCTGTCCGTGCAAGTCGGAATTCTACATAAGGAAAGACTATCCTTTTATGTACTTCCACGGTCCATGTCCTCCGTCCTGCTGGGCCTACCATGGTTGCAGCTCCACGCCCCCGTCCTTGACTGGAGGACGGGGGAGATCCTCCGGTGGGGACCTAACTGCCAGTCTCGCTGTGTGAAAATGTCTCATCCAGTGCCTGCCCTGGAGGGCCTTCCCGCTTGCTATAAGGACTATTATGACGTCTTCTCGAAGAAGCAAGCCGAGACGCTGCCACCTCACCGTCCTTACGACAGTCCTGTGGACCTGTTGCCGGGTATGTCCCCTCCGCGGGGTCGTGTGTACCCGCTCTCTGTACTAGAAACCGCAGCCATGTCGGAATATATCCAGGAGAATCTGCTGAGAGGATTCATACGTAAGTCCTCTTCCCCGGCTGGTGCAGGTTTTTTCTTCGTGACCAAGAAGGACGGGTCACTCCGTCCATGCATCGACTACCGCGGTCTTAACAAGGTCACAGTTAAGAACCGCTACCCGTTGCCGCTGATTACGGAATTGTTTGATCGTCTTCATGGAGCCAAGGTCTTCTCCAAATTGGACCTTCGAGGGGCCTACAATCTTATCCGTATCCGTCAGGGAGACGAGTAGAAGACCGCTTTTAATACCTGTGATGGACACTTTGAGTACCTGGTAATGCCGTTTGGACTCTGTAACGCCCCAGCCGTTTTCCAGGAATTCGTAAATGACATTTTTAGAGACTTGCTTTATGTCTGCGTTGTGGTCTATCTGGACGATATCCTGGTATTCTCTCCGGACCTAGAGACACACCAAGTGCACGTACGGCAGGTTCTCAATCGTCTAAGGGCCAATCGTCTCTACGCCAAACTCGAAAAATGTCAATTTCATCAGCGGAGTTTTCCATTTCTCGGCTACATCATCTCCGACAGAGGTCTCCAGATGGATCCTGCAAAGCTGTCGGCGGTTCTTCAGTGGCCCCGTCCAGTAGGACTGCGTGGTATACAGCGGTTCCTGGGATTTGCAAATTACTACCGGCAGTTCATCCCACACTTCTCCTCGCTGGTGTCTCCTATTGTGGCGCTCACCAAGAAGGGTGCCAAACCCCGTCTCTGGCCTTTGTCTGCTGAAGAGGCCTTTACAACATTAAAGTCTGTTTGCTTCTGCTCCAGTCCTGGTGCGTCCCGACACTGAAAAGCCTTTCCATCTGGAAGTAGATGCCTCCTCTGTAGGGGCCGGTGCTGTGCTGACACAGAAAAGTTCCAAGGGCCGAACTGTCACTTATGGATTTTTTTTCTAAGACGTTCTCCCCTGCTGAGAGGAACTATTCTATAGGGGACCGAGAACTGTTGGCGGTTAAGCTCGCCTTAGAAGAATGGCGCTATCTTCTGGAGGGAGCTCGGTTTCCAGTCAGCATCTATACTGACCATAAGAACCTTCTCTATCTCCAGACTGCTCAGCGACTCAATCCTCATCAAGCTCGCTGGTCACTCTTCTTTGCCGGGTTCGACTTTATTCATTTCCGCCCGGCCGAGAAGAACATCAAGGCAGACGCCCTCTCTCGTGCCTCGGATGTCATTGGAGGGGAACCGGCTCCTCGGCATGTCATTCCTCCTGATCGACTGGTACTGGCCGCACCTGTGGATCTTCGTCAGCTTCCCCCTGGCAAGACATATGTAAAACCTGCTCTACGGAGGAAGATTCTGTCTTGGGGACATTGCTCCCATGTGGCTGGGCATCCTGGGGTGCAGCACTCTCTCTCCCTCATTCTACTGGTGGCCAGAGCTGGCCAAGGATGTTCGGGACTTTGTGGGTTCCTGTGCCCGGAATAAGCCATCACGTTTCAAGCCTGCTGGTCTTCTTCTACCATTGCCGATACCCAGCTGCCCGTGGACTCACGTGGCGATGGACTTTGTCACAGACTTATCGCCTTCATCAGGCAACACCGTCATCTGGGTGGTAACCGACCATTTTTCGAAAATGTCGCATTTTGTCCCTCTGCCAGGCCTGCTGTCTGCTCCACACCTTGCCAGCCAGTTCTTCACCCATATCTTCCGCTTGCATGGACTTCCGTTGCACATTGTCTCAGACCGTGGGGTCCAATTTGTCTCCCGCTTCTGGCGACCCCTATGCAATCAGTTACAAGTGAGACTGGACTTCTCTTCTGCGTACCATCCGCAGTCAAATGGACAAGTGGAGAGAGTTAACCAAACTTTGGGCTGTTACCTGCGTCTCTGCCCGTCAGGACGATTGGTCCGCTCTTCTACCATGGGCAGAGTTCTCATATAACTCCCTGGACTCGGAGTCTGCCGGTGCTTCACCTTTCTTTATTGTGTATGGAAGACATCCACGTCCACCTCTACCCCTCTCCGTGTCTGCTGATGTTCCTGCTGTGGAGGAGTTGGTAGCAGATCTTAAGACTATTTGGGAACAGACTCACCAGTCCCTGCTTCAGGCATCTGCCCGCACCAAGGCTCAGGCCGATAAGAAACGCAGGCCTCCTCCCATCTTCTCTCCAGGGGATAAAGTGTGGCTGTCTTCAAAATATGTTGGCTTGAAGATTCCCAGCTACAAACTTGGTCCTCGCTATCTGGGTCCATTTGAGGTGCTGAAGCGCATTAACCCCGTGGCCTATAAGCTACGCCTCCCTCCCACCATGCGCATCCCGAACTCATTCCATGTCTCCCTGCTCAAGCCCGTTGTCCTGAACCGCTTCTCCTGGCAAGTTCCTCCCCCCACTCCAGTGGCGGACTCCGCCGACACCTATGAGGTAAAGGAGATCCTGGACATGAAAACGGTAAGGGGGAGGCGGTTCTTCTTGGTTGACTGGAAGGGGCTTTGGGCCAGAGGAGAGATCTTGGGAGCCAGAGGACAATATATTGGACCGTGACCTCCTGCAAGGATTTCTCCAGCCCAGGAGGAGGGGGAGGCCGAAGGGGGGGGGTACTGTCACGGGTGGTCCCGCGACCCATATCGCGGGTCGCGGGCTCACCCGTGCTTCTCTGCCCTCGCCAGCGCGCCGCCAGCGCTGCTTACCTTCCCCCGCTCCCGGCTTGCTCCCTTCCGCCGTGCGCGTGCGGCCCCGAATGATAGGGCGCGCGCGGTCACTTCTCAAAATTTAAAGGGCCAGTGCGCCATTAATTGGCGCTGGCCATTTTGCAGAATCTATTTAAGCCTGCCTCTTCCTGCAAGCCCCTGCCGGATCTTCTTGCCTAGCGCCCTAGAGAAAGCTTTCCTGATGCTTTGTGCTCTTCTTGTGAATTCCCATTGTGACCCCGGTTCAGTTTCTGACTTCGCTCCTTTGCCGCCTGCCCTGACCTGTTGCTACGTCTCTTACTCCGATCCTGTGCTGCCTGCCTGACCTCCTGCCTGTCCCCGACTACGAGATTGCCTGCCGTTTCTGTACCTCGACTTTGGCTGCCATTGCGGACAAGTCACGCCTGTGGAACGACCTGGTGGTACCACGCCGCAGCTCACCGGGCTCTGGTGAAAACCGGGTACCACTTAGACTGCGGTCCCAGGTAGTGGCTTGTGCCATCGTCCGCAGTGGTTCAGAGGATCCACAACCTCACGGACCCTGACAGCAGCAGTGATCACACATGCGCTAATGAGCCGCCTGACCACCAGGACTCATCGCTTACATCACAGGGCGGATGTGAGGCCTTCAGTATCTGCCAGATATTTCATATGTACAAACTTGTTTCTTTGCGCAAAACCTCCAGCAGTGGTGGTCGTATCCAACAACAACCTTTGTTTACAGGGGACTACATGGAGACATTTAAGGGAAATTTTGTTCCAATTGGGACATTTTTTAAATAACATCCAATGGAAGTAATGTCTGTATATGGGAGATGGATTACAATACATGGGACTTCCACCGAGGAGAGGACCCCTTTAAGCTATCCTCACCCAGGTGCTGCAATGTGTGTTCTTGTCTTAAGGTAAGGATGCCCGTCTCTATGTCTTCCGGTTGAGCGCCATAAGGAAGGATCTGGAAGACAACCAGGCTCCAAGGCACAAATATGAATGCCGGGAAAATAAACTAGAGAAGACAAAAGGTGCGAGACCTTGTGAGGGCTCCATGACCTTGTAAGGGCGCCACTCCATGGCTCTAGACCCTTCTCTAAATGATTGTTCTCCATTCAGGATGCCACTTGTACGCCATCAACACTCATCACAACCATGAGCTGCGGGTGGTGGTGGCCATCAGGAACAAACTGCTGCTCATCACACGGAAACACAGCGCTGCGAACATGGCGGCTGGGTCCTGTCCAGTAGAAGCCTTTCAGTACATCAGGGTGAGGAACCTGTAATATCAGTGTTAAACAGCCTTAAGGTAATACTGTAACCTACACACACTGCACTATATCACACCCTAACTACACCCGGTAATGCTACCTTATATAATACTGTAACCCTACACACTGCACTATATCACAACCTAACTACACCCAATAATACTACCTTATATAATACTGTAATCCTACACACACTGCACTATACCACACCCTAACTACACCCGGTAATACTACCTTATAGAATACTGTAACCTACACACTGCACTATATCACACCCTAACCACACCTGGTAATACTACCTTATATAATACTGTAACCTACACACTGCACTATATCACACCCTAACTACACCTGGTAATACTACCTTATATAATACTGCAACCCCACACACTGCACTATATCACACCCTAACTACACCCGGTAATACTACCTTATATAATACTGTAACCTACACACTGCACTATATCACACCCTAACTACACCCGGTAATACTACCTTATATAATACTGTAACCTACACACACTGCACTATATCACACCCTAACTACATAACTACATCCGGTAATACTACCTTATATAATACTGTAACCTACACACTGCACTATATCACACCCTAACTACACCCGGTAATACTACCTTATATAATACTGTAACCTACACACACTGCACTATATCACACCCTAACTACATCCGGTAATACTACCTTATATAATACTGTAACCATACACACTGCACTATATCCAGGGGCGCACCTGCCATGAGACGAGTTGAGACTTTCGCCTCAGGGCGGCACGCCTCCTGCTGGTGGAAGGGGCGGCATTGTGAAGGCTACCAGGCTGCTCCGCTACTACTTACAATAGTAATTGCATCATTCAGATGCAAGTACCATTGCTGACAGCACTGCGGAGGACGTCCTGTGCGGCGCTGCTGTGATAGAGGAAGCGCTTACTAGCGCTTCCTGTGTCACTAGTGCAGAGGAAGCCTGGAGGAGCCAGGGGGAGGGGGAGCGAGGGGGAGGAGGAGCCAGGGGGAGGAGCGGGTGCGACTATATCACACCCTAACTACACCTACCTTATATAATACTGTAACCCTACACACACTGCACTATATCACACCCTAACTACACCCGGTAATACTACCTTATATAATACTGTAACCTACACACTGCACTATATCACACCCTAACTACACCTGGTAATACTACCTTATATAATACTGTAACCTACACACTGCACTATATCACACCCTAACTACACCCGGTAATACTACCTTATATAATACTGTAACCTACACACTGCACTATATCACACCCTAACTACACTCGGTAATACTACCTTATATAATACTGTAACCTACACACACTGCACTATATCACACCCTAACTACATAACTACATCCGGTAATACTACCTTAAATAATACTGTAACCTACACACTGCACTATATCACACCCTAACTACACCCGGTAATACTACCTTATATAATACTGTAACCTACACACACTGCACTATATCACACCCTAACTACATCCGGTAATACTACCTTATATAATACTGTAACCTACACACTGCACTAGATCACACCCTAACTACACCCGGTAATGCTACCTTATATAATACTGTAACCCTACACACACTGCACTATATCACACCCTAACTACACCCGGTAATACTACCTTATATAATACTGTAACCTATACACACTGCACTATATCACACCCTAACTACACCTGGTAATACTACCTTATATAATACTGTAACCTACACACACTGCACTATATCACACCCTAACTACACCCAGTAATACTACCTTATATAATACTGTAACCTATACACACTGCACTATATCACACCCTAACTACACCCCGTAATACTACCTTATATAATACTGTAACCCTACACACTGCACTATATCACATCCCTAACTACACCCGGTAATACTACCTTATATAATACTGTAACCCTACACACTGCACTATATCACACCCTAACTACACCCGGTAATACTACCTTATATAATACTGTAACCTACACACACTGCACTATATCACACCCTAACTACACCCAGTAATACTACCTTATATAATACTGTAACCTATACACACTGCACTATATCACACCCTAACTACACCCCGTAATACTACCTTATATAATACTGTAATCCTACACACACTGCACTATATCACACCCTAACTACACCCGGTAATACTACCTTATATAATACTGTAACCCTACACACTACACTATATCACACCCCAACTACACCCGGTAATACTATCTTATATAATACTGTAACCTCCACACACACTGCACTATATCACACCCTAACTACACCCGGTAATACTACCTTATATAATACTGTAACCTATACACACTGCACTATATCACACCCTAACTACACCCCGTAATACTACCTTATATAATACTGTAACCCTACACACTGCACTATATCACATCCCTAACTACACCCGGTAATACTACCTTATATAATACTGTAACCCTACACACTGCACTATATCACACCCTAACTACACCCGGTAATACTACCTTATATAATACTGTAACCTACACACACTGCACTATATCACACCCTAACTACACCCAGTAATACTACCTTATATAATACTGTAACCTATACACACTGCACTATATCACACCCTAACTACACCCCGTAATACTACCTTATATAATACTGTAATCCTACACACACTGCACTATATCACACCCCAACTACACCCGGTAATACTACCTTATATAATACTGTAACCCTACACACACTGCACTATATCACACCCTAACTACACCCGGTAATACTACCTTAAATAATACTGTAACCTATACACACTGCACTATATCACACCCTAACTACACCCGGTAATACTACCTTATATAATACGGTAACCCTACACACTGCACTAAATCACACCCTAACTACACCCGGTAATACTACCTTATATAATACTGTAACCTACACACTGCACTATATCACACCCTAACTACACCCGGTAACACTACCTTATATAATATGGTAACCCTACACACTGCACTATATCACACCCTCACTACACACGGTAATACTACCTTATATAATACTGTAACCTACACACTGCACTATATCACACCCTAACTACACCTGGTAATGCTACCTTATATAATACTGTAACCTACACACTGCACTATATCACACCCTCACTACACCCGGTAATGCTACCTTATATAATACTGTAACCTACACACTGCACTATATGACACCCTAACTACACCCGGTAATACTACCTTATATAATACGGTAACCCTACACACTGCACTATATCACACCCTAACTACACCCGGTAATGCTACCTTATATAATACTGTAACCTACACACTGCACTATATCACACCCTAACTACACCCGGTAATGCTACCTTATATAATACTGTAACCTACACACTGCACTGTATCACACCCTAACTACAACCGGTAATACTACCTTATATAATACTCTAACCCTACGCACACTGCACTATATCACACCCTAACTACACCCGGTAATACTACCTTATATAATACTGTAACCCTACACACTGCACTATATCACACCCTAACTACACCCGGTAATACTACCTTATATAATACTGTAATCCTACACACACTGCATTATATCACACCCTAACTACACCCGGTAATACTACCTTATATAATACTGTAACCTACACACTGCACTATATCACACCCTCACTACACCCCGTAATACTACCTTATATAATATTGTAACCTATACACACTTCACTATATCACACCCTAACTACATCCCGTAATACTACCTTATATAATACTGTAATCCTACACACACTGCACTATATCACACCCTAACTACACCCCGTAATACTACCTTATATAATACTGTAACCCTACACACTGCACTATATCACACCCTAACTACACCCGGTAATACTACCTTATATAATACTGTAACCTACACACACTGCACTATATCACACCCTAACTACACCCAGTAATACTACCTTATATAATACTGTAACCTATACACACTGCACTATATCACACCCTAACTACACCCGGTAATACTACCTTATATAATACTGTAACCCTACACACTGCACTATATCACACCCTCACTACACCCGGTAATGCTACCTTATATAATACTGTAACCTACACATTGCACTATATCACACCCTAACTCCACCCGGTAATACTACCTTATATAATACTGTAATCCTACACACACTGCACTATATCACACCCTAACTACACCTGGTAATACTACCTTATATAATACTGTAATCCTACACACACTGCACTATATCACACCCTAACTACACCCGGTAATACTACCTTATATAATACTGTAACCCTACACACACTGCACTATATCACACCCTAACTACACCCAGTAATACTACCTTATATAATACTGTAACCCTACACACTGCACTATATCACACCCTAACTACACCCGGTAACACTACCTTATATAATATGGTAACCCTACACACTGCACTATATCACACCCTCACTACACACGGTAATACTACCTTATATAATACTCTAACCCTACGCACACTGCACTATATCACACCCTAACTACACCCGGTAATACTACCTTATATAATACTGTAATCCTACACACACTGCACTATATCACACCCTAACTACACCCGGTAATACTACCTTATATAATACTGTAATCCTACACACACTGCACTATATCACACCCTAACTACACCCGGTAATACTACCTTATATAATACTGTAACCTACACACTGCACTATATCACACCCTAACTACACCCGGTAATGCTACCTTATATAATACTGTAACCTACACACTGCACTATATCACACCCTCACTACACCCGGTAATGCTACCTTATATAATACTGTAACCTACACACTGCACTATATGACACCCTAACTACACCCGGTAATACTACCTTATATAATACGGTAACCCTACACACTGCACTATATCACACCCTAACTACAACCGGTAATACTACCTTATATAATACTCTAACCCTACGCACACTGCACTATATCACACCCTAACTACACCCGGTAATACTACCTTATATAATACTGTAACCCTACACACTGCACTATATCACACCCTAACTACACCCGGTAATACTACCTTATATAATACTGTAATCCTACACAGACTGCATTATATCACACCCTAACTACACCCGGTAATACTACCTTATATAATACTGTAACCTACACACTGCACTATATCACACCCTCACTACACCCTGTAATACTACCTTATATAGTATTGTAACCTATACACACTTCACTATATCACACCCTAACTACATCCCGTAATACTACCTTATATAATACTGTAATCCTACACACACTGCACTATATCACACCCTAACTACACCCCGTAATACTACCTTATATAATACTGTAACTCTACACACTGCACTATATCACACCCTAACTACACCCGGTAATACTACCTTATATAATACTGTAACCTACACACACTGCACTATATCACACCCTAACTACACCCAGTAATACTACCTTATATAATACTGTAATCCTACACACACTGCACTATATCACACCCTAACTACACCCGGTAATACTACCTTATATAATACTGTAACCCTACACACTGCACTATATCACACCCTCACTACACCCGGTAATGCTACCTTATATAATACTGTAAACTACACATTGCACTATATCACACCCTAACTCCACCCGGTAATACTACCTTATATAATACTGTAATCCTACACACACTGCACTATATCACACCCTAACTACACCTGGTAATACTACCTTATATAATACTGTAATCCTACACACACTGCACTATATCACACCCTAACTACACCCGGTAATACTACCTTATATAATACTGTAACCCTACACACACTGCACTATATCACACCCTAACTACACCCGGTAATACTACCTTATATAATACTGTAACCCTACACACTGCACTATATCACACCCTAACTACACCCGGTAACACTACCTTATATAATATGGTAACCCTACACACTGCACTATATCACACCCTCACTACACACGGTAATACTACCTTATATAATACTGTAACCTACACACTGCACTATATCACACCCTAACTACACCTGGTAATGCTACCTTATATAATACTGTAACCTACACACTGCACTATATCACACCCTCACTACACCCGGTAATGCTACCTTATATAATACTGTAACCTACACACTGCACTATATGACACCCTAACTACACCCGGTAATACTACCTTATATAATACGGTAACCCTACACACTGCACTATATCACACCCTAACTACAACCGGTAATACTACCTTATATAATACTCTAACCCTACGCACACTGCACTATATCACACCCTAACTACACCCGGTAATACTACCTTATATAATACTGTAACCCTACACACTGCACTATATCACACCCTAACTACACCCGGTAATACTACCTTATATAATACTGTAACCTACACACTGCACTATATCACACCCTCACTACACCCGTAATACTACCTTATATAATATTGTAACCTATACACACTTCACTATATCACACCCTAACTACATCCCGTAATACTACCTTATATAATACTGTAATCCTACACACACTGCACTATATCACACCCTAACTACACCCCGTAATACTACCTTATATAATACTGTAATGCTACACACTGCACTATATCACACCCTAACTACACCCGGTAATACTACCCTATATAATACTGTAACCTACACACACTGCACTATATCACACCCTAACTACACCCGGTAATACTACCTTATATAATACTGTAACCCTACACACACTGCACTATATCACACCCTTACTACACCCGGTAATACTACCTTATATAATACTGTAACCTATACACACTGCACTATATCACACCCTAACTACACCCCGTAATACTACCTTATATAATACTGTAATCCTACACACACTGCACTATATCACACCCTAACTACACCCGGTAATACTACCTTATATAATACTGTAACCTATACACACTGCACTATATCACATCCCTAACTACACCCGGTAATACTACCTTATATAATACGGTAACCCTACACACTGCACTATATCACATCCCTAACTACACCCGGTAATACTACCTTATATAATACTGTAACCTACACACTGCACTATATCACATTCCTAACTACACCCGGTAATACTACCTTATATAATACGGTAACCCTACACACTGCACTATATCACACCCTAACTACACCCGGTAATACTACCTTTTATAATACTGTAACCCTACACACTACACTATATCACACCCTAACTACACCCGGTAATACTACCTTATATAATACGGTAACCCTACACACTGCACTATATCACACCCTAACTACACCTGTTAATACTACCTTATATAATACGGTAACCCTACACACTGCACTATATCACACCCTAACTACACCCGTTAATACTACCTTATATAATACTGTAACCTACACACACTGCATTGTATCACACCCTAACTACACCCGGTAATGATACCTTATATAATACTGTAATCCTACACACTACACTATATCACACCCTAACTACACCCGGTAATAATACCTTATATAATACTGTAATCCTACACACACTGCACTATATCACACCCTAACTACACCCGGTAATACTACCTTATATAATACTGTAACCTATACACACTGCACTATATCACACCCTAACTACACCCCGTAATACTATCTTATATAATACTGTAATCCTACACACACTGCACTACATCACACCCTAACTACACCCCGTAATACTACCTTATATAATACTGTAACCTACACACACTGCACTATATCACACCCTAACTACACCCGGTAATACTACCTTATATAATACTGTAACCCTACACACTGCACTATATCACACCCTAACTACACCCGGTAATACTTCCTTTTATAATACTGTAACCCTACACACTACACTATATCACACCCTAACTACACCCGGTAATACTACCTTATATAATACAGTAACCCTACACACTGCACTTTATCACACCCTCACTACACACGGTAATACTACCTTATATAATAATGTAACCTACACACTGCACTATATCACACCCTAACTACACCCGGTAATATTTCCTTTTATAATACTGTAACCCTACACACTACACTATATCACACCCTAACTACACCTGGTTATACTACCTTATATAATACGGTAACCCTACACACTGCACTATATCACACCCTAACTACACCCGGTAATACTACCTTATATAATACTGTAACCCTACACACTACACTATATCACACCCTAACTACACCTTTTAATACTACCTTATATAATACTGTAACCTACACACTGCACTATATCACACCCTAACTACACCCGGTAATACTACCTTATATAATACTGTAACCTACACACTGCACTATATCACACCCTAACTACACCCGGTAATACTACCTTATATTATACTGTACCCCTACACACACTGCACTATATCACACCCTAACTACACCCGATAATACTACCTTATATAATACTGTAACCTACACACTGCACTATATCACACCCTAACTACACCTGGTAATACTACCTTATATAATACTGTAACCTACACACTGCACTATATCACACCCTAACTACACCCGATAATACTACCTTATATAATAATGTAACCTACACACACTGCACTATATCACACCATAACTACACCCGGTAATACTACCTTATATAATACTGTAACCCTACACACTGCACTATATCACACCCTCACTACACCCGGTAATGCTACCTTATATAATACTGTAACCTACACACTGCACTATACCACACCCTAACTACACCCGGTAATACTACCTTATATAATACTGTAACCATACACACTGCACTATATCACACCCTAACTACACCCGGTAATACTTCCTTTTATAATACTGTAACCTACACACTGCACTATATCACACCCTAACTACACCCGGTAATACTACCTTATATAATACTGTAACCCTACACACACTGCACTATATCACACCCTAACTACACCCGGTAATACTACCTTAAATAATACTGTAATCCTACACACACTGCACTATATCACACCCTAACTACACCCGGTAATACTACTTTATATAATACTGTAACCTACACACACTGCACTATATCACACCCTAACTACACCCGGTAATGCTACCTTATATAATACTGTAACCTACACATTGCACTATATCACACCCTAACTCCACCCGGTAATACTACCTTATATAATACTGTAATCCTACACACACTGCACTATATCACACCCTAACTACACCTGGTAATACTACCTTATATAATACTGTAATCCTACACACACTGCACTATATCACACCCTAACTACACCCGGTAATACTACCTTATATAATACTGTAACCCTACACACACTGCACTATATCACACCCTAACTACACCCGGTAATACTACCTTATATAATACTGTAACCCTACACACTGCACTATATCACACCCTCACTACACCCGGTAATGCTACCTTATATAATACTGTAACCTACACACTGCACTATATCACACCCTAACTACACCCGGTAATACTACCTTTTATAATACTGTAATCCTACACACACTGCACTATATCACACCCTAACTACACCCGGTAATACTACCTTATATAATACTGTAACCCTACACACTGCACTATATCACACCCTCACTACACACGGTAATGCTACCTTACATAATACTGTAACCCTACACACTACACTATATCACACCCTAACTACACCCGGTAATACTACCTTATATAATACGGTAACCCTACACACTGCACTGTATCACACCCTAACTACACTCGGTAATACTACCTTATATAATACGGTAATCCTACACACACTGCACTATATCACACCCTAACTACACCCGGTAATACTACCTTATATAATACTGTAACCCTACACACACTGCACTATATCACACCCTAACTACACCCGGTAATACTACCTTATATAATACTGTAACCCTACACACTGCACTATATCACACCCCAACTACACCCGGTAATACTTCCTTTTATAATACTGTAACCCTACACACTACACTATATCACACCCTAACTACACCCGGTAATACTACCTTATATAATACGGTAACCCTACACACTGCACTTTATCACACCCTCACTACACACGGTAATACTACCTTATATAATACTGTAACCTACACACTGCACTATATCACACCCTAACTACACCCGGTAATACTACCTTTTATAATACTGTAATCCTACACACACTGCACTATATCACACCCTCACTACACCCGTTAATGCTACCTTATATAATACTGTAACCCCACACACTACACTATATCACACCCTAACTACACCCGGTAATACTACCTTATATAATACTGTAACCTACACACTGCACTATATGACACCCTAACTACACCCGGTAATACTACCTTATATAATACTGTAACCTACACACTGCACTATATGACACCCTAACTACACCCGGTAATACTACCTTATATAATACGGTAACCCTACACACTGCACTATATCACACCCTAACTACAACCGGTAATACTACCTTATATAATACTCTAACCCTACGCACACTGCACTATATCACACCCCAACTACACCCGGTAATACTACCTTATATAATACTGTAACCCTACACACTGCACTATATCACACCCTAACTACACCCGGTAATACTACCTTATATAATACTGTAATCCTACACACACTGCACTATATCACACCCTAACTACACCCGGTAATACTACCTTATATAATACTGTAACCTACACACACTGCACTATATCACACCCTAAGTACACCCGGTAATACTACCTTATATAATACTGTAACCTATACACACTGCACTATATCACACCCTAACTACACCCCGTAATACTACCTTATATAATACTGTAACCCTACACACTGCACTATATCACACCCTAACTACACCCGGTAATACTACCTTATATAATACTGTAACCTACACACACTGCACTATATCACACCCTAACTACACCCGGTAATACTACCTTATATAATACTGTAATCCTACACACTGCACTATATCACACCCTAACTACACCCGGTAATACTACCTTATATAATACTGTAACCTACACACTGCACTATATCACACCCTAACTACACCCGGTAATACTACCTTATATAATACTGTAATCTATACACACTGCACTATATCACACCCTAACTACACCCGGTAATACTACCTTATATAATACTGTAACCCTACACACTGCACTATATCACACCCTAACTACACCCGGTAATACTACCTTATATAATACTGTAATCCTACACACACTGCATTATATCACACCCTAACTACACCCGGTAATACTACTTTATATAATACTGTAACCTACACACTGCACTATATCACACCCTAACTACACCCGGTAATACTACCTTATATAATACTGTAACCTACACCCGGGGTCGGCTCCAGGTCTCAGTAAGCCCCTTAGCAGTGAACTCTCATGGCGGCATTACAAATTCAGAAACGTAATCAGTCATCTGTCCTCTAAATTATTCCTAGTTTATCATCCCAAACAACCCCCTCATGGTTATTTTATATAAAGTCCCCTTCACTCCCTATAGATTCATTAGATACAGTTCCTCTCATCCCCATGTATTCCTTACGTACAGCCTTGTGTGGGCCCCCCCAGCAGCTCTGGGCCCTAGCCATGACCCAGGTATGCCCAGTGCTGGTGCCGGCCCTGACACCCGGTAATACTTCCTTCTACCTTATGTAATTTTCTACACATTGCAGATGAGCCATGTACATGATTTTGTAAATAATTCTTCCCCCACCATGACCCCTGCGACCTCTGTCTCCAGGAGATTTGTCTGTCTGACCCTGCAGTGCTGATGACCCTTGTGGATGGACCGACCGGGGAGAACGATAACATGATCTGCGTGGCGTACCGACACCAGTATGATCTGGTGAATGAGAGCACCGGGGAGTCGTGCCGCCTGCATCATGTAGATGCCACTCGGGTAAGTTGCAGCCGCATTGCCAGGGGACAGAGGAGTGTGAGTGACGCCACTCGCCACCCACAGCCTCCATATTGTCATTTCAGGTTCATTTTGTTACAGCAATTGATGTGTATGAAGATGGGGAAGCCGGACTCCTGCTGTGCCATAACTGTAAGGAAGGGGGTCCGAACTCTCCTTGAAGTGCGGCAATGTACAGATTGTCATGTGACCCATTCATTTCCATTTTTAGATACCTGTTACTACAAGAAGGTAAGTCCATTCAATGGCGGCTCCCCCCACATCCAGCCGTCGGCCTCAGACTTCCATTTCAGCTGGAACCAGGTTCCTAATTCTGTAGGTAAGAGACTGTGAGCACCGGGTCGGCTGTGGACTCGGGCAAGAAACTTTCTGTAACTTTCTCCTTCTGTGCCGCAGTCTGCGCGTTCCCCTACATCCTGGCATTCACCACCGACTCCATAGAAATCCGGCTCGTTGTCAATGGCAACTTGGTGCATACGGCAGTGGTACCGGAGCTGCAGCTGGTGGCATCACGGGTAAGTGATGGGGGTGCCGGTTCATGGATTCTGAAAACTGGAATTGGACGTCTCTGTTTTAGGTTTTTCTTGATTTGCTGTTTATGACTTTTTATAAATACTCCGAGTTGTTACATCTGATGATTCGGCCTTTATAGAGGTCACTGTGCACCAAATAATCAAAAGCTAGAACATCGCTGGGCCGAACAAAGAAATCCAAAAATATATGTGCAGACACTGAATCCACATCCCATCGTGTATATCCACTAATATTCCGCTAGGGCGACGTGAAGTGCGCGGCTGAGCAGGAGGGCGGCGTGAAGAGCGCGGCTGAGCAGGAGGGCGGCGTGAAGTGCGCGGCTGAGCAGGAGGGCGGCGTGATGTGCGCGGATGAGCAGGAGGGCGGCGTGATGTGCGCGGATGAGCAGGAGGGCGACGTGAAGAGCGCGGATGAGCAGGAGGGCGACGTGAAGTGCGCGGCTGAGCAGGAGGGCGACGTGAAGTGCGCGGCTGAGCAGGAGGGCGACGTGAAGTGCGCGGCTGAGCTGGAGGGCGACGTGAAGTGCGCGGCTGAGCTGGAGGGCGACGTGAAGTGCGCGGCTGAGCTGGAGGGCGACGTGAAGTGCGCGGCTGAGCTGGAGGGCGACGTGAAGTGCGCGGATGAGCAGGAGGGCGGCGTGAAGTGCGCGGCTGAGCAGGAGGGCGACGTGAAGAGCGCAGATGAGCAGGAGGGCGGCGTGAAGAGCGCGGCTGAGCAGGAGGGCGGCGTGAAGTGCGTGGATGAGCAGGAGGGCGATGTGAAGTGCGCGGCTGAGCGGGAGGGCGGCGTGAAGTGCGCGGCTGAGCGGGAGGGCGACGTGAAGTGCGCGGCTGAGCAGGAGGGCGACGTGAAGTGCGCGGATGAGCAGGAGGGCGGCGTGAAGTGCGCGGCTGAGCTGGAGGGCGGCGTGAAGTGCGCGGATGAGCAGGAGGGCGACGTGAAGTGCGCGGCTGAGCAGGAGGGCGACGTGAAGAGCGCAGATGAGCAGGAGGGCGGCGTGAAGTGCGCGGATGAGCAGGAGGGCGGCGTGAAGTGCGCGGATGAGCAGGAGGGTGACGTGAAGTGCGCGGCTGAGCAGGAGGGCGACGTGAAGTGCGCGGATGAGCAGGAGGGCGGCGTGAAGTGCGTGGATGAGCAGGAGGGCGACGTGAAGTGCGCGGATGAGCAGGAGGGCGGCATGAAGTGCGCGGATGAGCAGGAGGGCGACGTGAAGTGCGCGGATGAGCAGGAGGGCGACGTGAAGTGCGTGGATGAGCAGGAGGGCGACGTGAAGTGCGTGGATGAGCAGGAGGGCGGCGTGAAGAGCGTGGATGAGCAGGAGGGCGACGTGAAGTGCGCGGATGAGCAGGAGGGCGACGTGAAGTGCGCGGATGAGCAGGAGGGCGACGTGAAGTGCGTGGATGAGCAGGAGGGCGACGTGAAGTGCGTGGATGAGCAGGAGGGCGGCGTGAAGAGCGTGGATGAGCAGGAGGGCGACGTGACCCTTTTTAACCCATTCATTACAGTATGCAATTCGCACATTGTAATGACTGATGAGGAGAATCCCCATATACTGCACATAGCGTGTAGTACGGCAGTATCAGACAACCAAGGGTTAAAGTACCACAGGGGTCCGAAAATTGGTAAAAAATAAAAACAGAATTCAAATCACCCCAAATAAACCGTTACAACCCTAAACAAGTCAGAATCCCATCAATCAAAATATAAGAACGCTTATTCCCGCCATTTAACCCTATAAAAGAAAGTCGCCCCCAAAGTCGGAAATACAATTTTTTGAAGCTTTTAAATTTTGTAAATGTATGAAAACTTTATAAAACCTACGAATGTTGCATCTCTGATCGCACAGAATAAAGTACACGCCATTGGGCGCCAAAAATCCAAGACCACAAGAAAACGCCACAAATGCATTTTTTCACCAATTTCACTGCATTCGGATTTTTTTTCCTGCTCCCCAGGACACGGCCGGAATATTATATCCCCAAGCCCCCGCACACATCTAATATTATACATACAGGAGGGAGGGCCCTGGTCACAAGAGCTTACAGTCTATGAGGATGAGGGGAGGACACAAGAGCTTACAGTCTATAAGGATGAGGGGGACACAAGAGCTTACAGTCTATGAGGATGAGGGGGTGACACAAGAGCTTACAGTCTATGAGGATGAGGGGTGACACAAGAGCTTACAGTCTATGAGGATGAGGGGGAGGACACAAGAGCTTACAGTCTATGAGGATGAGGGGGTGACACAAGAGCTTACAGTCTATGAGGATGAGGGGGACACAAGAGCTTACAGTCTATGAGGATGAGGGGGTGACACAAGAGCTTACAGTCTATGAGGATGAGGAGGTGACACAAGAGCTTACAGTCTATGAGGATGAGGGGGTGACACAAGAGCTTACAGTCTATGAGGATGAGGGAATGACACAAGAGCTTACAGTCTATGAGGATGAGGGGAGGACACAAGAGCTTACAGTCTATGAGGATGAGGGGAGGACACAAGAGCTTACAGTCTATGAGGATGAGGGGGGACACAATAGCTTACAGTCTATGAGGATGAGGGGGGACACAAGAGCTTACAGTCTATGAGGATGAGGGGGTGACACAAGAGCTTACAGTCTATGAGGATGAGGGGGTGACACAAGAGCTTACAGTCTATGAGGATGAGGGGAGGACACAAGAGCTTACAGTCTATGAGGATGAGGGGAGGACACAAGAGCTTACAGTCTATGAGGATGAGGGAGGACACAAGAGCTTACAGTATATGAGGATGAGGGGGTGACACAAGAGCTTACAGTCTATGAGGATGAGGGGAGGACACAAGAGCTTACAGTCTATGAGGATGAGGGGAGGACACAAGAGCTTACAGTATATGAGGATAAGGGGGTGACACAAGAGCTTACAGTCTATGAGGATGAGGGGGGACACAAGAGCTTACAGTCTATGAGGATGAGGGGGTGACACAAGAGCTTACAGTCTATGAGGATGAGGGGTGACACAAGAGCTTACAGTCTATGAGGATGAGGGGGTGACACAAGAGCTTACAGTCTATGAGGATGAGGGGGTGACACAAGAGCTTACAGTCTATGAGGATGAGGAGGTGACACAAGAGCTTACAGTCTATGAGGATGAGGGGGAGACACAAGAGCTTACAGACTATGAGGATGAGGGGGACACAAGAGCTTACAGTCTATGAGGATGAGTGGGTGACACAAGAGCTTACAGTCTATGAGGATGAGGGGGTACACAAGAGCTTACAGTCTGAGGATGAGGGGGTGACACAAGAGCTTACAGTCTATGAGGATGAGGGAGGTGACACAAGAGCTTACAGTCTATGAGGATGAGGGGGTGACACCAGAGCTTACAGTCTATGAGGATGAGGGGGGGGGGGGGGGACACAAGAGCTTTCAGTCTATGAGGATGAGGGGGGACACCAGAGCTTACAGTCTATGAGGATGAGGGGGGGGGACACAAGAGCTTACAGTCTATGAGGATGAGGGGAGGACACAAGAGCTTACAGTCTATGAGGATGAGGGGGGACACAAGAGCTTACAGTCTATGAGGATGAGGAGGTGACACAAGAGCTTACAGTCTATGAGGATGAGGGGGTGACACAAGAGCTTACAGTCTATGAGGATGAGGGAGTGACACAAGAGCTTACAGTCTATGAGGATGAGGGGGTGACACAAGAGCTTACAGTCTATGAGGATGAGGGGGTGACACCAGAGCTTACAGTCTATGAGGATGAGGGGGGGGGGGGGACACAAGAGCTTTCAGTCTATGAGGATGAGGGGGGACACCAGAGCTTACAGTCTATGAGGATGAGGGGGGGGGGACACAAGAGCTTACAGTCTATGAGGATGAGGGGGTGACACCAGAGCTTACAGTCTATGAGGATGAGGGGGGGGGGGACACAAGAGCTTTCAGTCTATGAGGATGAGGGGGGACACCAGAGCTTACAGTCTATGAGGATGAGGGGGGGGGACACAAGAGCTTACAGTCTATGAGGATGAGGGGAGGACACAAGAGCTTACAGTCTATGAGGATGAGGGGGGACACAAGAGCTTACAGTCTATGAGGATGAGGAGGTGACACAAGAGCTTACAGTCTATGAGGATGAGGGGGTGACACAAGAACTTACAGTCTATGAGGATGAGATGGTGACACAAGAGCTTACAGTCTATGAGGATGAGGGGTGACACAAGAGCTTACAGTCTATGAGGATGAGGGGTGACACAAGAGCTTACAGTCTATGAGGATGAGGGAGTACACAAGAGCTTACAGTCTATGAGGATGAGGAGGTGACACAAGAGCTTACAGTCTATGAGGATGAGGAGGTGACACAAGAGCTTACAGTCTATGAGGATGAGGGGTGACACAAGAGCTTACAGTCTATGAGGATGAGGGGTGACACAAGAGATTACAGTCTATGAGGATGAAGGGGTGACACAAGAGCTTACAGTCTATGAGGATGAGGGGGGACACAAGAGCTTACAGTCTATGAGGATGAGAGTGACACAGGAGCTTACAGTCTATGAGGATGAGGGGGTGACACAAGAGCTTACAGTCTATGAGGATGAGGGGGTGACACAAGAGCTTACAGCCTATGAGGATGAGGAGGACACAAGAGCTTACAGTCTATGAGGATGAGGGGGGGACACAAGAGCTTACAGTCTATGAGGATGAGGAGGTGACACAAGAGCTTACAGTCTATGAGGATGAGGAGAGACACAAGAGCTTACAGTCTATGAGGATGAGGAGGTGACACAAGAGCTTACAGTCTATGAGGATGAGGGGAGGACACAAGAGCTTACAGTATATGAGGATGAGGGGGTGACACAAGAGCTTACAGTCTATGAGGATGAGGGGGTGACACAAGAGCTTACAGTCTATGAGGATGAGGGGGTGACACAAGAGCTTACAGTCTATGAGGATGAGGGGTGACACAAGAGCTTACAGTCTATGAGGATGAGGGAGGACACAAGAGCTTACAGTCTATGAGGATGAGGGAGGGGACACAAGAGCTTACAGTCTATGAGGATGAGGAGGTGACACAAGAGCTTACAGTCTATGAGGATGAGGGGTGACACAAGAGCTTACAGTCTATGAGGATGAGGGGTGACACAAGAGCTTACAGTCTATGAGGATGAGGGGTGACACAAGAGCTTACAGTCTATGAGGATGAGGGGTGACACAAGAGCTTACAGTCTATGAGGATGAGGGGTGACACAAGAGCTTACAGTCTATGAGGATGAGGGAGGACACAAGAGCTTACAGTCTATGAGGATGAGGGGATGACACAAGAGCTTACAGTCTATGAGGATGAGGGGGTGACACAAGAGCTTACAGTCTATGAGGATGAGGGGTGACACAAGAGCTTACAGTCTATGAGGATGAGGGGTGACACAAGAGCTTACAGTCTATGAGGATGAGGGGTGACACAAGAGCTTACAGTCTATGAGGATGAGGGGGTGACACAAGAGCTTACAGTCTATGAGGATGAGGGGATGACACAAGAGCTTACAGTCTATGAGGATGAGGGGGTGACACAAGAGCTTACAGTCTATGAGGATGAGGGGTGACACAAGAGCTTACAGTCTATGAGGATGAGGGGTGACACAAGAGCTTACAGTCTATGAGGATGAGGGGTGACACAAGAGCTTACAGTCTATGAGGATGAGGGGGTGACACAAGAGCTTACAGTCTATGAGGATGAGGGGGTGACACAAGAGCTTACAGTCTATGAGGATGAGGGAGGACACAAGAGCTTACAGCCTATGAGGATGAGGAGGTGACACAAGAGCTTACAGTCTATGAGGATGAGGGGAGGACACAAGAGCTTACAGTCTATGAGGATGAGGGGGTGACACAAGAGCTTACAGTCTATGAGGATGAGGGGAGGACACAAGAGCTTACAGTCTATGAGGATGAGGGGATGACACAAGAGCTTACAGTCTATGAGGATGAGGGGGGACACAAGAGCTTACAGTCTATGAGGATGAGGGGGTGACACAAGAGCTTACAGTCTATGAGGATGAGAGGGTGACACAAGAGCTTACAGTCTATGAGGATGAGGGGGTGACACAAGAGCTTACAGTCTATGAGGATGAGGGGAGACAAGAGCTTACAGTCTATGATGATGAAGGGGTGACACAAGAGCTTACAGTCTATGAGGATGAGGGGGTGACACAAGAGCTTACAGTCTATAAGGATGAGGGGGGACACAAGAGCTTACAGTCTATGAGGATGAGGGGTGACACAAGAGCTTACAGTCTATGAGGATGAGGGGGTGACACAAGAGCTCACAGTCTATGAGGATGAGGGGGTGACACAAGAGCTCACAGTCTATGAGGATGAGGGGGCGACACAAGAGCTTACAGTCTATGAGGATGAGGGGGTGACACAAGAGCTTACAGTCTATGAGGATGAGGGGAGGACACAAGAGCTTACAGTCTATGAGGATGAGGGGATGACACAAGAGCTTACAGTCTATGAGGATGAGGGGGGACACAAGAGCTTACAGTCTATGAGGATGAGGGGGTGACACAAGAGCTTACAGTTTATGAGGATGAGAGGGTGACACAAGAGCTTACAGTCTATGAGGATGAGGGGGTGACACAAGAGCTTACAGTCTATGAGGATGAGGGGAGACAAGAGCTTACAGTCTATGATGATGAAGGGGTGACACAAGAGCTTACAGTCTATGAGGATGAGGGGGTGACACAAGAGCTTACAGTCTATAAGGATGAGGGGGGACACAAGAGCTTACAGTCTATGAGGATGAGGGGTGACACAAGAGCTTACAGTCTATGAGGATGAGGGGGTGACACAAGAGCTCACAGTCTATGAGGATGAGGGGGTGACACAAGAGCTCACAGTCTATGAGGATGAGGGGGCGACACAAGAGCTTACAGTCTATGAGGATGAGGGGGGGACACAAGAGCTTACAGTCTATGAGGATGAGGGGAGGACACAAGAGCTTACAGTCTATGAGGATGAGGGGGTGACACAAGAGCTTACAGTCTATGAGGATGAGGTGGTGACACAAGACCTTACAGTCTATGAGCAAGATGGGGGGGACACAAGAGCTTACAGTCTATGAGGATGAGGGGGTGACACAAGAGCTTACAGTCTATGAGGATGAGGGGAGGACACAAGAGCTCACAGTCTATGAGGATGAGGAGGTGACACAAGAGCTTACAGTCTATAAGGATGAGGGGAGGACACAAGAGCTTACAGTCTATGAGAATGAGGGGAGGACAGAAGAGCTTACAGTCTATGAGGATGAGGGGGTGACACAAGAGCTTACAGTCTATGAGGATGAGGAGGTGACACAAGAGCTTACAGTCTATGAGAATGAGGGGAGGACAGAAGAGCTTACAGTCTATGAGGATGAGGGGTGACACAAGAGCTTATAGTGTATGAGGATGAGGGGGTGACACAAGAGCTTACAGTCTATGAGGATAAGGGGGGTGACACAAGAGCTTACAGTCTATGAGGATGAGGGAGGACACAGGAGCTTACAGTCTATGAGGATGAGGGGGGACACAAGAGCTTACAGTCTATGAGGATGAGGGGGTGACACAAGAGCTTACAGTCTATGAGGATGAGGGGGTGACACAAGAGCTTACAGTCTATGAGGATGAGGGGGTGACACAAGAGCTTACAGTCTATGAGGATGAGGGGGTGACACAAGAGTTTACAGTCTATGAGGATGAGGGGGTGACACAAGAGCTTACAGTCTATGAGGATGAGGGGGTGACACAAGAGCTTACAGTCTATGAGGATGAGGGGGTGACACAAGAGCTTACAGTCTATGAGGATGAGGGGGTGACACAAGAGGTTACAGTCTATGAGGATGAGGGGGGACACAAGAGCTTACAGTCTATGAGGATGAGGGGTGACACAAGAGCTTACAGTCTATGAGGATAAGGGGAGGACACAAGAGCTTACAGTCTATGAGGATGAGGGGGTGACACAAGAGCTTACAGTCTATGAGGATGAGGCGGTGACACAAGAGCTTACAGTCTATGAGGATGAGGGGGTGACACAAGAGCTTACAGTCTATGAGGATGAGGGGGACACAAGAGCTAACAGTCTATGAGGATGAGGGGGGGCACAAGAGCTTACAGTCTATGAGGATGAGGGGGTGACACAAGAGCTTACAGTCTATGAGGATGAAGGGGGGGACACAAGAGCTTACAGTCTATGAGGATGAGGGAATGACAAGAGCTTACAGTCTATGAGGATGACGGGGGGGACACAAGAGCTTACAGTCTATGAGGATGAGGGGGTGACACAAGAGCTTACAGTCTATGAGGATGAGGGGGTGACACAAGAGCTTACAGTCTATGAGGATGAGGGGTGACACAAGAGCTTACAGTCTATGAGGATGAGGGGGTGACACAAGAGCTTACAGTCTATGAGGATGAGGGGGGACACAAGAGCTTACAGTCTATGAGGATGAGGGGAGACAAGAGCTTACAGTCTATGAGGATGAGAGGGTGACACAAGAGCTTACAGTCTATGAGGATGAGGGGGTGACACAAGAGCTTACAGTCTATGAGGATGAGGGGAGACAAGAGCTTACAGTCTATGAGGATGAGAGGGTGACACAAGAGCTTACAGTCTATGAGGATGAGGGGGTGACACAAGAGCTTACAGTCTATGAGGATGAGGGGACACAAGAGCTTACAGTCTATGAGGATGAGGGGAGGACACAAGAGCTTACAGTCTATGAGGATGAGGGGAGACAAGAGCTTACAGTCTATGAGGATGAGAGGGTGACACAAGAGCTTACAGTCTATGAGGATGAGGGGGTGACACAAGAGCTTACAGTCTATGAGGATGAGGGGGTGACACAAGAGCTTACAGACTATGGGGATGAGGGGGGACACAAGAGCTTACAGTCTATGAGGATGAGGGGTGACACAAGAGCTTACAGTCTATGAGGATGAGGGGGACACAAGAGCTTACAGTCTATGAGGATGAGGGGGGACACAAGAGCTTACAGTCTATGAGGAAGAGGGGAGACACAAGAGCTTACAGTCTATGAGGATAAGGGGAGGACACAAGAGCTTACAGTCTATGAGGATAAGGGGAGGACACAAGAGCTTACAGTCTATGAGGATAAGGTGGTGACACAAGAGCTTACAGTCTATGAGGATGAGGAGGTGACACAAGAGCTTACAGTCTATGAGGATGAGAGGGTGACACAAGAGCTTACACTCTATGAGGATGAGGGGGTGACACAAGAGCTTACACTCTATGAGGATGAGGGGGTGACACAAGAGCTTACAGTCTATGAGTATGAGGGGGACACAAGAGCTTACAGTCTATGAGGATGAGGGGTGACACAAGAGCTTACAGTCTATGAGGATGAGGGGGGACACAAGAGCTTACAGTCTATGAGGATGAGGAGGTGACACAAGAGCTTACAGTCTATGAGGATGAGGAGGTGACACAAGAGCTTACAGTCTATGAGGATGAGGGGGTGACACAAGAGCTTACAGTCTATGAGAATGAGGGGAGGACACAGGAGCTTACAGTCTATGAGGATGAGGGGGGACACAAGAGCTTACAGTCTATGAGGATGAGGGGGTGACTCAAGAGCTTACAGTCTATGAGGATGAGGGAGGACACGGGAGCTTACAGTCTATGAGGATGAGGGGGGACACAAGAGCTTACACTCTATGAGGATGAGGGGGTGACACAAGAGCTTACAGTCTATGAGGATGAGGGGGACACAAGAGCTTACAGTCTATGAGGATGAGGGGGTGACACAAGAGCTTACAGTCTATGAGGATGAGGGAGTGACACAAGAGCTTACAGTCTATGAGGATGAGGGGGGACACAAGAGCTTACAGTCTATGAGGATGAGGGGGTGACACAAGAGCTTACAGTCTATGAGGATGAGGGGGGACACAAGAGCTTACAGTCTATGAGGATGAGGGGTGACACAAGAGCTTACAGTCTATGAGGATGAGGGGGGACACAAGAGCTTACAGTCTATAAGGATGAGGGGAGGACACAAGAGCTTACAGTCTATGAGAATGAGGGGAGGACAGAAGAGCTTACAGTCTATAAGGATGAGGGGAGGACACAAGAGCTTACAGTCTATGAGAATGAGGGGAGGACAGAAGAGCTTACAGTCTATGAGGATGAGGAGGTGACACAAGAGCTTACAGTCTATGAGGATGAGGGGGTGACACAAGAGCTTACAGTCTATGAGGATGAGGGGGTGACACAAGAGCTTACAGTCTATGAGGATGAGGGGGGACACAAGAGCTTACAGTCTATGAGGATGAGGGGAGGACACAAGAGCTTACAGTCTATAAGGATGAGGGGAGGACACAAGATCTTACAGTCTATGAGAATGAGGGGAGGACAGAAGAGCTTACAGTCTATGAGGATGAGGGGGGACACAAGAGCTTACAGTCTATGAGGATGAGGGGAGGACACAAGAGCTTACAGTCTATGAGGATGAGGGGGTGACACAAGAGCTTACAGTCTATGAGGATGAGGGGGTGACACAAGAGCTTACAGTCTATGAGGATGAGGGAGGACACAGGAGCTTACAGTCTATGAGGATGAGGGGGGACACAAGAGCTTACAGTCTATGAGGATGAGGGAGGACACGGGAGCTTACAGTCTATGAGGATGAGGGGGGACACAAGAGCTTACAGTCTATGAGGATGAGGGGAGGACACAAGAGCTTACAGTCTATGAGGATGAGGGGGTGACACAAGAGCTTACAGTCTATGAGGATGAGGGGGGACACAAGAGCTTACAGTCTATGAGAATGAGGGGAGGACAGAAGAGCTTACAGTCTATGAGGATGAGGGGGTGACACAAGAGCTTACAGTCTATGAGGATGAGGGGGTGACACAAGAGCTTACAGTCTATGAGGATGAGGGGGGACACAAGAGCTTACAGTCTATGAGGATGAGAGGGTGACACAAGAGCTTACAGTCTATGAGGATGAGGGGGTGACACAAGAGCTTACAGTCTATGAGGATGAGGGGGACACAAGAGCTTACAGTCTATGAGGATGAGGGGGACACAAGAGCTTACAGTCTATGAGGATGAGGAGGTGACACAAGAGCTTACAGTCTATGAGGATGAGGGGGTGTCACAAGAGCTTACAGTCTGAGAGAATGAGGGGGGACACAAGAGCTTACAGTCTATGAGGATGAGGGGGGACACAAGAGCTCACAGTCTATGAGGATGAGGGGGTGACACAAGAGCTTACAGTCTGAGAGAATGAGGGGGTGACACAAGAGCTTACAGTCTATGAGGATGAGGGGGTGACACAAGAGCTTACAGTCTATGAGGATGAGGGGGTGACACAAGAGCTTACAGTCTGAGAGAATGAGGGGGTGACACAAGAGCTTACAGTATGAGGATGAGGGGGTGACACAAGAGCTTACAGTCTATGAGGATGAGGGGGTACACAAGAGCTTACAGTCTATGAGGATGAGGGGGGACACAAGAGCTTACAGTCTATGAGGATGAGGGGGACACAAGAGCTTACAGTCTATGAGGATGAGGAGAGACACAAGAGCTTACAGTCTATGAGGATGAGGGGGGACACAAGAGCTTACAGTCTATGAGGATGAGGGGGTGACACAAGAGCTTACAGTCTATGAGGATGAGGGGGTGACACAAGAGCTTACAGTCTATGAGGATGAGGGGGGACACAAGAGCTTACAGTCTATAAGGATGAGGGGAGGACACAAGAGCTTACAGTCTATGAGAATGAGGGGAGGACAGAAGAGCTTACAGTCTATGAGGATGAGGGGGGACACAAGAGCTTACAGTCTATGAGGATGAGGGGGTGACACAAGAGCTTACAGTCTATAAGGATGAGGGGAGGACACAAGAGCTTACAGTCTATGAGAATGAGGGGAGGACAGAAGAGCTTACAGTCTATGAGGATGAGGGGGGACACAAGAGCTTACAGTCTATGAGGATGAGGGGGACACAAGAGCTTACAGTCTATGAGGATGAGGGGGTGACACAAGAGCTTACAGTCTATGAGGATGAAGAGGTGACACAAGAGCTTACAGTCTATGAGGATGAGGGGGTGACAAGAGCTTACAGTCTATGAGGATGAGGGAGGACACACGAGCTTACAGCCTATGAGGATGAGGGGTGACACAAGAGCTTACAGTCTATGGTGATGAGGGGGTGACACAAGAGCTTACAGTCTATGAGGATGAGGGGTGACACAAGAGCTTACAGTCTATGAGGATGAGGGGGTGACACAAGAGCTTACAGTCTATGAGGATGAGGGGGTGACACAAGAGCTTACAGTCTATGAGGATGAGGGGGGACACAAGAGCTTACAGTCTATGAGGATGAGGAGGTGACACAAGAGCTTACAGTCTATGAGGATGAGGGCGTGACAAGAGCTTACAGTCTATGAGGATGAGGGGGTGACACAAGAGCTTACAGTCTATGAGGATGAGGGGGGACACAAGAGCTTACAGTCTATGAGGATGAGGGAGGACACAAGAGCTTACAGTCTATGAGGATGAGGGGGTGACACAAGAGCTTACAGTCTATGAGGTTGAGGGGGTGACAAGAGCTTACAGTCTATGAGGATGAGGGGGTGACACAAGAGCTTACAGTCTATTAGGATGAGGGGAGGACACAAGAGCTTACAGTCTATGAGGATGAGGGGAGGACACAAGAGCTTACAGTCTATGAGGATGAGGGGGTGATATAAGAGCTTACAGTTTATGAGGATGAGGGGGGCACAAGAGCTTACAGTCTATGAGGATGAGGGGGTGACACAAGAGCTTACAGTCTATGAAGATGAGGGGGGACACAAGAGCTTACAGTCTATGAGGATGAGGGGAGGACACAAGAGCTTACAGTATATGAGGATGAGGGGAGGACACAAGAGCTTACAGTCTATGAGGATGAGGGGGACACAAGAGCTTACAGTCTATGAGGATGAGGGGGTGACACAAGAGCTTACAGTCTATGAGGATGAGGGGCGACACAAGAGCTTACAGTCTATGAGGATGAGGGGTGACACAAGAGCTTACAGTCTATGAGGATGAGGGGGTGACACAAGAGCTTACAGTCTATGAGGATGAGGGGGGACACAAGAGCTTACAGTCTATGAGGATGAGGGAGGGGACACAAGAGCTTACAGTCTATGAGGATGAGGGGGTGACACAAGAGCTTACAGTCTATGAGGATGAGGGAGGACACAAGAGCTTACAGTCTATGAGGATGGAGGTGACACAAGAGCTTACAGTCTATGAGGATGAGGGAGGACACAAGAGCTTACAGTCTATGAGGACTGCTATGATTTGTGATGCATTTTTGTCGGACACATTTGCAGTTTGTAAAACCAATAAAAATGCATAGTGTAAATGTGACTTAAGAATCTATGAGTTATATTTCTCTGTAGCAGTAAGTGGGCCCTTAGAATCTATTTCACTGGTTCTACACAAGGAGACAGACTTCCTACAACATGGTGCAGATCACAATGTAGCTCCTCATCTAATTGAACACTGTGCATCCCCCCCACACACACAAGAGCTTCTGGGGGAGATGAGAATTAACTCTTTTGTCAGTGTAAATGTTCTGCTTCTATTTGGGAAGTTTTCTGCTCCTATTACTGTGATAAAACATTTATTGCTATCTTTGTATATAATTTGTGTCAGCTGATAAAATTGTAACAATTTTCATGGTGGTTTAGGATATTATAGTAATTGTCTCTCATTTCTCCAGTCAGACATTTACTACAAAGCTTCCACCACAATGGGCTCCTCTAACAGCAGCTCCAAGGACACCAGTAGTCACAGCTCCCCACAGACACCCACCGGTTACGACTTGCAAGCGTTCCCCAGTACCCCTGGAGAAGGTGGGAAAAAGGGGGGTTCTCTTCTTTATGAGACATGGCCCTTATTATCTACCCAGCTAACCCTAACCCATCTCATCCCCTAATAATCTACACAGCTAAAGCATCCATCTCCTCCCCTCATCATCTACACAACTACAGCGCCCGTTTCCTCCCCTCATCATCTACACAACTACAGCACCCACTCCTATGTGAATTATCTACAAACTTACAGTGCCGTCTCCCCTCCACATCATTTACACAGATACAGCAGCCGTCTCCTCTCCACATCATCTAAATCCCTACAAGGCCCATCTACTCCCCTCATCATCTACACAGCTACAGCGCCCGTCTCCTCCCCTCATAATCTACACAGCTACAGCGCCCGTCTCCTCCCCTCATCATCTACACAGCTACAGCGCCTGTCTCCTCCCCTCATCATCTACACAGCTACAGCGCCTGTCTCCTCCCCTCATCATCTACACAGCTACAGCGCCTGTCTCCTCCCCTCATCATCTACACAGCTACAGCGCCCGTCTCCTCCCCTCATCATCTACACAGCTACAGCGCCCGTCTCCTCACCTCATCATCTACACAGCTACAGCGCCCGTCTCCTCCCCTCATCATCTACACAGCTACAGCGCCCGTCTCCTCCCCTCATCATCTACACAGCTACAGCGCCTGTCTCCTCCCCTCATCATCTACACAGCTACAGCGCCCGTCTCCTCACCTCATCATCTACACAGCTACAGCGCCTGTCTCCTCCCCTCATCATCTACACAGCTACAGCGCCCGTCTCCTCCCCTCATCATCTACACAGCTACAGCGCCCGTCTCCTCCCCTCATCATCTACACAGCTACAGTGCCCGTCTCCTCCCCTCATCATCTACACAGCTACAGCGCCCGTCTCCTCCCCTCATCATCTACACAGCTACAGCACCCATCTCCTCCCCTCATCATCTACACAACTACAGCGCCCGTCTCCTCCCCTCATAATCTACACAGCTACAGCGCCCGTCTCCTCCCCTCATCATCTACACAGCTACAGCGCCTGTCTCCTCCCCTCATCATCTACACAGCTACAGCGCCTGTCTCCTCCCCTCATCATCTACACAGATACAGCGCCCGTCTCCTCACCTCATCATCTACACAGCTACAGCGCCTGTCTCCTCCCCTCATCATCTACACAGCTACAGCGCCCGTCTCCTCCCCTCATCATCTACACAGCTACAGCGCCTGTCTCCTCCCCTCATCATCTACACAGCTACAGCGCCCGTCTCCTCACCTCATCATCTACACAGCTACAGCGCCTGTCTCCTCCCCTCATCATCTACACAGCTACAGCGCCCGTCTCCTCCCCTCATAATCTACACAGCTACAGCGCCCGTCTCCTCCCCTCATCATCTACACAGCTACAGCGCCTGTCTCCTCCCCTCATCATCTACACAGCTACAGTGCCCGTCTCCTCCCCTCATCATCTACACAGCTACAGTGCCCGTCTCCTCCCCTCATCATCTACACAGCTACAGCGCCCGTCTCCTCCCCTCATCATCTACACAGCTACAGCGCCCGTCTCCTGCCCTCATCATCTACACAGCTACAGCACCCATCTCCTCCCCTCATCATCTACACAGCTACAGCACCCGTCTCCTCCCCTCATCATCTACACATAATAAATTCAAACAGGAGAGGCGATACGGGCGCCACATGTGTAAAAAATGTTTTAAAGTACAACAAGGTGTTTTAGAGTAATGCTCACCTTTCTAGGTTGTACGGGCGGTACAATACGTTTGAGCGCAATGGTTAGTTGGGTTTTTTCGGCGGCCTCCTGGGTTCCGAGGTGGAGGATTATTCACCCCGTCTTGTCTTATCTTTTAGTAGTGGTGTCTTCCAGGTTGTCGGCGCCAATAACTCCGTTTGGTCGTGATTATTATAAATTCCTTTTATTTATAGGCTGTGTAATACGCGTTTCGAGCCCGTACCAGGCTCTTCCTCAGTTACATATAGCTTCACGGTTTTAGGAAAAACACAAGGTTTATAAAGTGTGGCTTTTGGCGCGAGAAGCAAATGCTCTGACGTCAGAGATGTAAACATAAATAGTGTAGTAAAAAGTTCATTCATAAAATCGGTTAGCGGTTAGTATCGCTATGGTTAAAATAGTACAATACAGATAAGAGACATAATAATTTCATACATAGGGGTACATTAAGAAGGAAATGGAGGATTAGGATAAATTATATTATGAGGGATGTAAATATGAAGGGATGTGGATATAAATGGTTTATTAAAAAGTCCATTAATAAAATCAGTTAACAGTTAATATCGCTATAGTTAAAAAATATATAAATGTGTAGTTTCATACAGATCGGTATAGGCTGTCCCTATTAAATACATAAGGGTACAATGAATTTCCATTGTTAGGGTTGTTAAAGTAAAAGAATGTGGTTCCTAGAATTAGTAGAATTACCCTGTATGGGTGGGCACGATGGTCTACCTTACGTTTTGGATGTTTTGTATCGGAGCTGTCTTCTGTTACTGTTCCGTGCAGTGCAGCTACGGAAGCCTGGAAGGGTCACATTGGGGCAAGCGCGAAGTTGTGGATGCTGCGGATCTGTGTTCAGGTCAGTATGGTTTCCGTGACTTCATTAAGGCCGGCTGGTTTAAGGGTTATTAAACGGTACATCCAATATATTTCCCTCTTTTTTAATACTCCGAATCGGTTATTAGTATCGGGGCTGATGTAGTCGATTGGCATGATTGAGATTTTTCCTTCTCCCTTGTGTTTGAGGGTACAGTGTTTTGATAACCCGTGAGTAAGAATTTTATGTTTAATATTATATCGATGTTGATTTACTCGGCAATGTAATGCTTGAGTGGTCCTTCCGACATACTGTAAGCCGCATTGGCATTCAATGAGGTAGATGATGAATTGGCTGGTGCAGTTAAGTTGGGCTTTAAGGTGAAAAGTCTCTTTTGTGTTGTTTGATTTAAAAGTGTCGGAGGTTTTTATGATTCTACAGCAGAGGCATTGAGGTTTTCCACACCTGGAGCTTCCTTTTTTAGTCGTTGGTTCTATCCAATGTTTATATTGTTTGGGAATGCTCGGGGCTAGTAGGTTTTTTATAGTTGGGACCCTTCTATAGATGCAGGTGATATCATCTGGTTTTGATTTCGTTATAATGTCGAAATACTAAACTTCACAGATTACGAAACAGAAGCAGAACGTATCTTGTCCGATACTACTTATTATAACGAAATCAAAACTAACCCATTCCCACAACTAGAAAAAAATTATCAGGAATTTATAAAAGAACATGCCAAAATAGGCCTTCTCACAAAAAAAGAAAAAAAGTTTTTACTAATAGATAACCCCAGCAAACCATATTTTTATTTTTTACCCAAGATACATAAAAGTCTCACCTCCCCCCCTGGTCGCCCTATTATATCCAACACCAACTGTGTTACAAGCAACTTATCGCATTATATCGATCTATTCTTACAGAATTATGTCACAGAGATGCCGAGCTACCTAAGAGATTCCTCCCATCTAATCAACATTCTTAAAGAAACCAAATGGAGAGAAGATTTCATTTTAGCCACTCTCGATGTAACAGCCCTCTATACAAACATTGACCATACCATTGGTCTCACATGTATTGAAACTATCCTCCAACAAGATCCTAATATACTAGAAAGACAAAAAGAATTTATAGTAGAGGGCCTCTCCTTCATACTCAAAAATAATTATTTTACCCATGGCAAACGAACGTTTCACCAACAAAATGGGACGGCTATGGGCACAAAAGTCGCACCTTCATACGCGAACCTATTTATGCATAAATTCAAAAATATTTTTATTACACCTCAAAATAGACACCTGGGCAAACTCCAGCTATATAAAAGATTTATTGATGACCTATTTATCATATGGCATGGTGACCACCTCTCCCTAAAACAGTTCTGCACAGAAATAAATAATAACACCTGGGGCCTTAAATTTACCCTAAACTATAGTACACAACAAGTGGAATTTTTAGATCTAATAATAAGCCACGATGACACAAAATTCACCACAAAAACATTCTTCAAAAATGTGGATGTAAATAGCTATCTAGACTATACGAGTAATCATCATAAAAAATGGCTTCGAAATATCCCCTACAGTCAGTTTAGGCGTATCCGCAGAAACTGCTCAAACACGCAAACCTTTAAAGACCAATGCCAGATCCTGGAAAAAAGATTCCAGGAAAAAAAGTACCCTAAGGCAGTTGTCAGAGATGCAGTGAAAAGAGCTAGCCAAATTACACAAATGGAAAGTCTTCAACCAAAAGATCTAAGTGGACAGAAAAATGCGGAAACAAACAAACAGTTGAAATTCATTACAACATACAGCAAAGACAGCCAAAAAATCTTAAATATCCTTAAGAAACACTGGAAGATTATAAAATCTGATCCAGTATTAACTAAAATAATTCCAGATGATATCACCTGCATCTATAGAAGGGTCCCAACTATAAAAAACCTACTAGCCCCGAGCATTCCCAAACAATATAAACATTGGATAGAACCAACGACTAAAAAAGGAAGCTCCAGGTGTGGAAAACCTCAATGCCTCTGCTGTAGAATCATAAAAACCTCCGACACTTTTAAATCAAACAACACAAAAGAGACTTTTCACCTTAAAGCCCAACTTAACTGCACCAGCCAATTCATCATCTACCTCATTGAATGCCAATGCGGCTTACAGTATGTCGGAAGGACCACTCAAGCATTACATTGCCGAGTAAATCAACATCGATATAATATTAAACATAAAATTCTTACTCACGGGTTATCAAAACACTGTACCCTCAAACACAAGGGAGAAGGAAAAATCTCAATCATGCCAATCGACTACATCAGCCCCGATACTAATAACCGATTCGGAGTATTAAAAAAGAGGGAAATATATTGGATGTACCGTTTAATAACCCTTAAACCAGCCGGCCTTAATGAAGTCACGGAAACCATACTGACCTGAACACAGATCCGCAGCATCCACAACTTCGCGCTTGCCCCAATGTGACCCTTCCAGGCTTCCGTAGCTGCACTGCACGGAACAGTAACAGAAGACAGCTCCGATACAAAACATCCAAAACGTAAGGTAGACCATCGTGCCCACCCATACAGGGTAATTCTACTAATTCTAGGAACCACATTCTTTTACTTTAACAACCCTAACAATGGAAATTCATTGTACCCTTATGTATTTAATAGGGACAGCCTATACCGATCTGTATGAAACTACACATTTATATATTTTTTAACTATAGCGATATTAACTGTTAACTGATTTTATTAATGGACTTTTTAATAAACCATTTATATCCACATCCCTTCATATTTACATCCCTCATAATATAATTTATCCTAATCCTCCATTTCCTTCTTAATGTACCCCTATGTATGAAATTATTATGTCTCTTATCTGTATTGTACTATTTTAACCATAGCGATACTAACCGCTAACCGATTTTATGAATGAACTTTTTACTACACTATTTATGTTTACATCTCTGACGTCAGAGCATTTGCTTCTCGCGCCAAAAGCCACACTTTATAAACCTTGTGCTCATCATCTACACAGCTACAGCGCCCGTCTCCTCCCCTCATCATCTACACAGCTACAGCACCCTTCTCCTCACCTCATCATCTACACAGCTACAGCGCCCGTCTCCTCCCCTCATCATCTAAACCCCTACAAGGCCCATCTACTCCCCTCATCATCTACACAGCTACAGCGCCCGTCTCCTCCCCTCATCATCTACACAGCTACAGCGCCCGTCTCCTCCCCTCATCATCTACACAGCTACAGCACCCATCTCCTCCCCTCATCATCTACACAGCTACAGCACCCGTCTCCTCCCCTCATCATCTACACAGCTACAGCGCCCGTCTCCTCCCCTCATCATCTACACAGCTACAGCACCCATCTCCTCACCTCATCATCTACACAGCTACAGCGCCCGTCTCCTCCCCTCATCATCTAAACCCCTACAAGGCCCATCTACTCCCCTCATCATCTACACAGCTACAGCGCCTGTCTCCTCCCCTCATCATCTACACAGCTACAGCGCCCGTCTCCTCCCCACATCATCTACACAGCTACAGCACCCATCTCCTCCCCTCATCATCTACACAGCTACAGCACCCGTCTCCTCCCCTCATCATCTACACAACTACAGCACCCGTCTCCTCCCCTCATCATCTACACAGCTACAGTGCCCGTCTCCTCCCCTCATCATCTACACAGCTACAGCACCCGTCTCCTCCCTTCATCATCTACACAGCTACAGTGCCCGTCTCCTCCCCTCATCATCTACACAGCTACAGCACCCGTCTCATCCCCTCATCAGCTACAGCACCCATCTCCTCCCCTCATCATCTACACAGCTAGTGCCCGTCCTTCCCCTCATCATCTACACAGCTACAGCACCCGTCTCCTCACCTCATCATCTACACAACTACAGCACCCACTCCTATCTGAATCATCTACACAGCTACAGCACCCGTCTCCTCCCCTCATCATCTACACAGCTACAGCGCCCGTCTCCTCCCCTCATCATCTACACAGCTACAGCGCCCGTCTCCTCCCCTCATCATCTACACAACTACAGCACCCGTCTCCTCCCCTCATCATCTACACAGCTACAGTGCCCGTCCTTCCCCTCATCATCTACACAGCTACAGCACCCATCTCCTCCCCTCATCATCTACCCATCTCCTGCCCTCATCATCTACACAGCTACAGTACCCATCTCCTCCCCTCATCATCTACCCATCTCCTGCCCTCATTATCTACACAGCTACAGCACCCATCTCCTCCCCTCATCATCTACACAGCTACAGCACCCGTCTCCTCCCCTCATCATCTACACAGCTACAGCGCCCATCTCCTCCCCTCATCATCTACACAGCTACAGCGCCCGTCTCCTCCCCTCATCATCTACACAGCTACAGCACCCGTCTCCTCCCCTCATCATCTACACAGCTACAGCACCCGTCTCCTCCCCTCATCATCTACACAGCTACAGTGCCCGTCCTTTCCCTCATCATCTACACAGCTACAGCACCCATCTCCTCCCCTCATCATCTACACAGCTACAGCACCCATCTCCTCCCCTCATCATCTACACAGCTACAGTGCCCGTCTCCTCCCCTCATCATCTACACAGCTACAGCACCCGTCTCCTCCCCTCATCATCTACACAGCTACAGCACCCATCTCCTCCCCTCATCATCTACACAGCTACAGCGCCCATCTCCCCACCTCATCATCTACACAGCTACAGTGCCCGTCTCCTCCTCTCATCATCTACAGCACCCATCTCCTCCCTCATCATCTACACAGCTACAGCACCCGTCTCATGCCCTCATTATCTACAGCGCCCGTCTCCTCCTCTCATCATCTACACAGCTACAGCACCCGTCTCATGCCCTCATTATCTACTCAGCTACAGCACACGTCTCCTCCCCTCATCATCTACACAGCTACAGTGCCCGTCTCCTCCCCTCATCATCTACACAGCTACAGCACCCGTCTCCTCCCTTCATCATCTACACAGCTACAGTGCCCGTCTCCTCCCCTCATCATCTACACAGCTACAGCACCCATCTCCTCCCCTCATCATCTACACAGCTACAGTGCCCGTCCTTCCCCTCATCATCTACACAGCTACAGCACCCATCTCCTCCCCTCATCATCTACCCATCTCCTGCCCTCATCATCTACACAGCTACAGTACCCATCTCCTCCCCTCATCATCTACCCATCTCCTGCCCTCATTATCTACACAGCTACAGCACCCATCTCCTCCCCTCATCATCTACACAGCTACAGCACCCGTCTCCTCCCCTCATCATCTACACAGCTACAGCGCCCATCTCCTCCCCTCATCATCTACACAGCTACAGCGCCCGTCTCCTCCCCTCATCATCTACACAGCTACAGCACCCGTCTCCTCCCCTCATCATCTACACAGCTACAGCACCCGTCTCCTCCCCTCATCATCTACACAGCTACAGTGCCCGTCCTTTCCCTCATCATCTACACAGCTACAGCACCCATCTCCTCCCCTCATCATCTACACAGCTACAGCACCCATCTCCTCCCCTCATCATCTACACAGCTACAGTGCCCGTCTCCTCCCCTCATCATCTACACAGCTACAGTGCCCGTCTCCTCCCCTCATCATCTACACAGCTACAGCACCCGTCTCCTCCCTTCATCATCTACACAGCTACAGTGCCCGTCTCCTCCCCTCATCATCTACACAGCTGCAGCACCCATCTCCTCCCCTCATCATCTACACAGCTACAGTGCCCGTCTCCTCCCCACATCATCTACACAGCTACAGCACCCATCTCCTCCCTTCATCATCTACACAGCTACAGCACCCGTCTCATCCCCTCATCATCTACTCAGCTACAGCACCCGTCTCCTCCCCTCATTATCTACACAGCTACAGCGCCCATCTCCTCCCCTCATCATCTACAGCTCCCATCTCCTCCCCTCATCATCTACACAGCTACAGCGCCCGTCTCCTCCCCTCATCATCTACGCAGCTACAGCACCCGTCTCCTCCCCTCATCATCTACTCAGCTACAGCACCCGTCTCATCCCCTCATCATCTACTCAGCTACAGCACCCGTCTCCTCCCCTGATCATCTACACAGCTACAGCGCCCATCTCCTCCCCTCATCATCTACACAGCTACAGCGCCCGTCTCCTCCCCTCATCATCTACACAGCTACAGCACCCGTCTCATCCCCTCATCATCTACTCAGCTACAGCACCCGTCTCATCCCCTCATCATCTACTCAGCTACAGCACCCGTCTCCTCCCCTCATCATCTACACAGCTACAGCGCCCGTCTCCTCCCCTCATCATCTACACAGCTACAGCACCCGTCTCCTCCCCTCATCATCTACACAGCTACAGTGCCCGTCTCCTCCCCTCATCATCTACACAGCTACAGCGCCCGTCTCCTCCCCTCATCATCTACACAGCTACAGCGCCCATCTCCTCCCCTCATCATCTACACAGCTACAGCGCCCGTCTCCTCCCCTCATCATCTACACAGCTACAGCACCCGTCTCCTCCCCTCATCATCTACACAGCTACAGCACCCGTCTCCTCCCCTCATCATCTACACAGCTACAGCGCCCGTCTCCTCCCCTCATCATCTACACAGCTACAGCACCCGTCTCCTCCCCTCATCATCTACACAGCTACAGCACCCATCTCCTCCCCTCATCATCTACCCATCTCCAGCCCTCATCATCTACAGCTCCCATCTCCTCCCCTCATCATCTACACAGCTACAGCGCCCGTCTCCTCCCCTCATCATATACACAGCTACAGCGCCCGTCTCCTCCCCTCATCATATACACAGCTACAGCGCCCGTCTCCTCCCCTCATCATCTACACAGCTACAGCACCCGTCTCCTCCCCTCATCATCTACTCAGCTACAGCACCCGTCTCATCCCCTCATCATCTACTCAGCTACAGCACCCGTCTCCTCCCCTCATCATCTACACAGCTACAGCGCCCATCTCCTCCCCTCATCATCTACACAGCTACAGCGCCCATCTCCTCCCCTCATCATCTACACAGCTACAGCACCCGTCTCATCCCCTCATCATCTACACAGCTACAGCACCCGTCTCATCCCCTCATCATCTACTCAGCTACAGCACCCGTCTCCTCCCCTCATCATCTACACAGCTACAGTGCCCATCTCCTCCCCTCATCATCTACACAGCTACAGCGCCCGTCTCCTCCCCTCATGATCTACACAGCTACAGCGCCCATCTCCTCCCCTCATCATCTACACAGCTACAGTGCCCGTCTCCTCCTCTCATCATCTACACAGCTACAGCGCCCGTCTCCTCCTCTCATCATCTACACAGCTACAGCGCCCATCTCCTCCCCTCATCATCTACACAGCTACAGTGCCCGTCTCCTCCCCTCATCATCTACACAGCTACAGCACCCGTCTCCTCCCCTCATCATCTACACAGCTACAGCACCCATCTCCTCCCCTTATCATCTACACAGCTACAGCGCCCATCTCCCCACCTCATCATCTACACAGCTACAGCGCCCGTCTCCTCCTCTCATCATCTACAGCACCCATCTCCTCCCTCATCATCTACACAGCTACAGCACCCGTCTCATGCCCTCATTATCTACAGCGCCCGTCTCCTCCTCTCATCATCTACACAGCTACAGCACCCGTCTCATGCCCTCATTATCTACTCAGCTACAGCACACGTCTCCTCCCCTCATCATCTACACAGCTAGAGCACCCATCTCCTCCCCTCATCAACTACACAGCTACAGCACCCATCTCCTCCCCTCATCATCTACACAGCTACAGTGCCCGTCCTTCCCCTCATCTACACAGCTACAGCACCCGTCTCCTCCCCTCATCATCTACACAGCAACAGCAACCGTCTCCTCCCCTCATCATCTACACAGCTACAGCGCCCATCTCCTCCCCTCATCATCTACACAGCTACAGTGCCCGTCTCCTCCCCTCATCATCTACACAGCTGGAGAGCGGGTCCTGGTGTGTGCAGTAATGTCTGGTGTGGTCCGATAGAGCTGCATGTCCCTATCATAGGGATTCTGCTGTTCTCACTCCCCAGGTGAAGTCCCCTGCAGAAACATCTACAAGATTCCCCTCAGTAACCTGGTGGGCCGCAGCATTGAACGACCGCTGATGTCCCCCCTAGTTTCCAAGGTCATCAGCACCCCAAGTCCCAGCGTGATCGCCTGCACTCCTGTCACCCATTCTCTCTCCTTGTCCCGAATGGAAATCAAGGAAATTGCCAGTCGCACGAGGAAGGAGCTTCTGGGTAAGAGATCTGAGAACTACTTCTCCCAACATTTCCCTCACATCAACAAAGGTCTTATCGCTGCCATAATTCCAGGTCTTGCTGGAGAAATAACATCAAAATCTGAAGGTTCTCAGCGACCTAAGAAGCTTCTCAAGGAATCAGAAGATGAGGGAAAGCAAGAATCTGTGAGATCAAACAGCATTGAACGGTAACTACTGTATGGACACAGACCCTGTGCCACCAGGTGCAGGAGACACACACAGACCCTGTGCCACCAGGTGCAGGAGACACACAGACCCTGTGCCACCAGGTGCAGGAGACACACACAGACCCTGTGCCACCAGGTGCAGGAGACACACACAGACCCTGTGCCACCAGGTGCAGGAGACACACACAGACCCTGTGCCACCAGGTGCAGGAGACACACACAGACCCTGTGCCACCAGGTGCAGGAGACACACACAGACCCTGTGCCACCAGGTGCAGGAGACACACACAGACCCTGTGCCACCAGGTGCAGGAGACACACACAGACCCTGTGCCACCAGGTGCAGGAGACACACACAGACCCTGTGCCACCAGGTGCAGGAGACACACACAGACCCTGTGCCACCAGGTGCAGGAGACACACACAGACCCTGTGCCACCAGGTGCAGGAGACACACACAGACCCTGTGCCACCAGGTGCAGGAGACACACACAGACCCTGTGCCACCAGGTGCAGGAGACACACACAGACCCTGTGCCACCAGGTGCAGGAGACACACACAGACCCTGTGCCACCAGGTGCAGGAGACACACACAGACCCTGTGCCACCAGGTGCAGGAGACACACACAGACCCTGTGCCACCAGGTGCAGGAGACACACACAGACCCTGTGCCACCAGGTGCAGGAGACACACACAGACCCTGTGCCACCAGGTGCAGGAGACACACAGACCCTGTGCCACCAGGTGCAGGAGACACACACAGACCCTGTGCCACCAGGTGCAGGAGACACACACAGACCCTGTGCCACCAGGTGCAGGAGACACACACAGACCCTGTGCCACCAGGTGCAGGAGACACACACAGACCCTGTGCCACCAGGTGCAGGAGACACACACAGACCCTGTGCCACCAGGTGCAGGAGACACACACAGACCCTGTGCCACCAGGTGCAGGAGACACACACAGACCCTGTGCCACCAGGTGCAGGAGACACACACAGACCCTGTGCCACCAGGTGCAGGAGACACACACAGACCCTGTGCCACCAGGTGCAGGAGACACACACAGACCCTGTGCCACCAGGTGCAGGAGACACACAGACCCTGTGCCACCAGGTGCAGGAGACACACAGACCCTGTGCCACCAGGTGCAGGAGACACACACAGACCCTGTGCCACCAGGTGCAGGAGACACACACAGACCCTGTGCCACCAGGTGCAGGACACACACAGACCCTGTGCCACCAGGTGCAGGAGACACACAGACCCTGTGCCACCAGGTGCAGGAGACACACACAGGCCCTGTGCCACCAGGTGCAGGAGACACACACAGACCCTGTGCCACCAGGTGCAGGAGACACACACAGACCCTGTGCCACCAGGTGCAGGAGACACACACAGACCCTGTGCCACCAGGTGCAGGAGACACACACAGACCCTGTGCCACCAGGTGCAGGAGACACACACAGACCCTGTGCCACCAGGTGCAGGAGACACACAGACCCTGTGCCACCAGGTGCAGGAGACACACAGACCCTGTGCCACCAGGTGCAGGAGACACACACAGACCCTGTGCCACCTCACGTCTCCTGCTCCGGTCACACACACTGACCCTGTGCCACCTGACATGTTCACTACTTCTGCCAAGGTTATGTTCTTTCTCTGCAGGATAAATTCGGGATCCTTTGAGAGTAACTCAGAGAGTCAGCGTCACTGCTCGACCAGCTCGGACCCAGAGTCTAACCTCAGTGTGGAGGAGAGTCTGGCCATCAGTGGAAGCCTCTTTCATCTCAGCGCCTCATCTGATGAAGATATTGTTGATCTAAAGTGATGAGATGTAGACTGAAGATGAGAGGAGGAGGACAATCCTCACATGTCACTGCCCTATACATAGGATAGAAGCGGCTCAGTGTCTCAGCTGAGCTGCATTCTTTATTCTGCCCGGAGAGGAATACTGCACCATCCAGCAGAATAGTGACTGCGGCTCAGGTTCAGGAGTCTGTGGTCTGGTCTGCTGGGGGGCTCTACCCCACAAGGACCACCAAGAAGGAGCTGCGCAGCTGCCCGCTGGGGTGCACTGCATGCATCGCACCACCACAAGACCCCATTCCAGCCTGATGTATCCATCGTGTGGGACACAATGTGCTTTATTATTTCTATCTTCTCAAGGGCCAAAACTTGTGGTTTTTGTATCCGATTCTGATCTGGTCGACTGAACTAGTGTGAAACTACAGGCGCCTACCACCAAGTGTCTTACTGATTGTCTCCCCATTGTTACTACGCCACGTGATGTCACCGTCTTCCCTGTCTGTGGCCTGTACATGAACACGTCACCACATGGGGGCGCAACTGCTGGTGAGAGTTCTGATGCATAATAAATATTTATTTATACTTTGTGTCTGTCACTGAGTGCGGAGCAATGAATCTAACCCAAACCTCCACAATGCATCAACGTGACAAGAGGTTTCTTCTAACCAAGTATGGAAGTGATGCACATAAAACTCTATGGGGGTCATTTACTAAGGGCCTGAATCACGTTTTTCCACTGGGTTACCCGAATTTTACAGTTTTGCACCGACTTTCCCTGAATTGCCCCGGGTTTTAGTGGTGATGTATAATGTGTATGTAGTGATCTCCCCCTAGTGGTGGTGTATAATGTGTATGTAGTGATCTCCCCCCTAGTGGTGGTGTATAATGTGTATGTAGTGATCTCCCCTAGTGGTGGTGTATAATGTGTATGTAGTGATCTCCCCTAGTGGTGGTGTATAATCTGTATGTAGTGATCTCCTCCTAGTGGTGGTGTATAATGTGTATGTAGTGATCTCCCCCTAGTGGTGGTGTATAATGTGTATGTAGTGATCTCTCCCTAGTGGTGGTGTATAATGTGTATGTAGTGATCTCCCCCTAGTGGTGGTGTATAATCTGTATGTAGTGATCTCCTCCTAGTGGTGGTGTATAATGTGTATGTAGTGATCTCCCCCTAGTGGTGGTGTATAATGTGTATGTAGTGATCTCCCCCTAGTGGTGGTGTATAATGTGTATGTAGTGATCTCCTCCTAGTGGTGGTGTATAATGTGTATGTAGTGATCTCCTCCTAGTGGTGGTGTATAATGTGTATGTAGTGATCTCCTCCTAGTGGTGGTGTATAATGTGTATGTAGTGATCTCCCCCTAGTGGTGGTGTATAATCTGTATGTAGTGATCTCCCCCTAGTGGTGGTGTATAATCTGTATGTAGTGATCTCCCCCTAGTGGTGGTGTATAATCTGTATGTAGTGATCTCCTCCTAGTGGTGGTGTATAATGTGTATGTAGTGATCTCCCCCTAGTGGTGATGTATAATGTGTATGTAGTGATCTCCCCCTAGTGGTGATGTATAATGTGTATGTAGTGATCTCCCCCTAGTGGTGGTGTATAATCTGTATGTAGTGAGCTCCCCCTAGTGGTGGTGTATAATGTGTATGTAGTGATCTTCCCCTAGTGGTGGTGTATAATCTGTATGTAGTGAGCTCCCCCTAGTGGTGGTGTATAATGTGTATGTAGTGATCTCCTCCTAGTGGTGGTGTATAATGTGTATGTAGTGATCTTCCCCTAGTGGTGATGTATAATGTGTATGTAGTGAGCTCCCCCTAGTGGTGGTGTATAATGTGTATGTAGTGATCTTCCCCTAGTGGTGGTGTATAATCTGTATGTAGTGAGCTCCCCCTAGTGGTGGTGTATAATGTGTATGTAGTGATCTCCTCCTAGTGGTGGTGTATAATGTGTATGTAGTGATCTCCTCCTAGTGGTGGTGTATAATGTGTATGTAGTGATCTCCTCCTAGTGGTGGTGTATAATGTGTATGTAGTGATCTCCCCCTAGTGGTGGTGTATAATGTGTGAGTAGTGAGCTCCCCCTAGTGGTGGTGTATAATCTGTATGTAGTGATCTCCTCCTAGTGGTGGTGTATAATGTGTATGTAGTGATCTCCTCCTAGTGGTGGTGTATAATGTGTATGTAGTGATCACCCCCTAGTGGTGGTGTATAATCTGTATGTAGTGATCTCCTCCTAGTGGTGGTGTATAATGTGTATGTAGTGATCTCCCCCTAGTGGTGGTGTATAATGTGTATGTAGTGATCTCCCCCTAGTGGTGGTGTATAATGTGTATGTAGTGATCTCCCCCTAGTGGTGGTGTATAATGTGTATGTAGTGATCTCCCCCTAGTGGTGGTGTATAATGTGTATGTAGTGATCTCCCCCTAGTGGTGGTGTATAATGTGTATGTAGTGATCTCCCCCTAGTGGTGGTGTATAATGTATATGTAGTGATCTCCCCCTAGTGGTGGTGTATAATGTGTGTGTAGTGAGCTCCCCCTAGTGGTGGTGTATAATCTGTATGTAGTGATCTCCCCCTAGTGGTGGTGTATAATGTGTATGTAGTGATCTCCTCCTAGTGGTGGTGTATAATGTGTATGTAGTGATCTCCCCCTAGTGGTGGTGTATAATGTGTATGTAGTGATCTCCTCCTAGTGGTGGTGTATAATCTGTATGTAGTGATCTCCTCCTAGTGGTGGTGTATAATGTGTATGTAGTGATCTCCCCCTAGTGGTGGTGTATAATGTGTATGTAGTGATCTCCCCCTAGTGGTGGTGTATAATGTGTATGTAGTGATCTCCCCCTAGTGGTGGTGTATAATGTGTATGTAGTGATCTCCTCCTAGTGGTGGTGTATAATGTGTATGTAGTGATCTCCTCCTAGTGGTGGTGTATAATGTGTATGTAGTGATCTCCTCCTAGTGGTGGTGTATAATGTGTATGTAGTGATCTCCTCCTAGTGGTGATGTATAATCTGTATGTAGTGATCTCCTCCTAGTGGTGGTGTATAATGTGTATGTAGTGATCTCCTCCTAGTGGTGGTGTATAATGTGTATGTAGTGATCTCCCCCTAGTGGTGGTGTATAATGTGTATGTAGTGATCTCCTCCTAGTGGTGGTGTATAATGTGTATGTAGTGAGCTCCCCCTAGTGGTGGTGTATAATGTGTATGTAGTGATCTCCCCCTAGTGGTGGTGTATAATGTGTATGTAGTGATCTCCCCCTAGTGGTGGTGTATAATGTGTATGTAGTGATCTCCTCCTAGTGGTGGTGTATAATGTGTATGTAGTGATCTCCCCCTAGTGGTGGTGTATAATGTGTATGTAGTGATCTCCTCCTAGTGGTGGTGTATAATGTGTATGTAGTGAGCTCCCCCTAGTGGTGGTGTATAATCTGTATGTAGTGAGCTCCCCCTAGTGGTGGTGTATAGTCTGTATGTAGTGATCTCCCCCTAGTGGTGGTGTATAATGTGTGTACCTGCCCCAAAAAAGCAAAAATGGATAATAATAAATGATTCTCAGTTTATTTATGTAACAAGATCCTAGAGAACATACAGAAAGGTTCTAGATAAAGTTCTAATCGATGCCCTTAGTAGACCTGAAGAAACCACACAACCCACCAAATTAGGATAAGTGGGAGTGGCCTGAGTTTGTCCCGCCCTGACAGGTAACAGTTTTGGGGTCTCCATGCACAATATACACAAAAGGCGTCAGGATCCGATTAAAAAGGGAAAGAAGAGTTCAGGACCGGGACAAATACTGGAAGGTTTCCGCTTCTTCCCCATTTGTAGAATTTTCCATTCTGAATGTGGCGGGGGGGGGGGGGGGGGGGGGCGTTACTGGATGGCTCCGGAGGAGGAGCTGCGGGGTCGTGACCTCTGCTGGAAATGGGATTGGATTTGCTCCAGAGTCTTCCCCTTGGTCTCCGGGACACAGAGGACGGTGAAGACGACGTTTAGGGCACAGAAAGCGGCAAACAACCAAAAGGTCCCATAAGGAGAGAGAAGATCCTGGGGACACAGAGCACAAGCTCAGCACCTGCCGGGGGGCACCAGGGGCATCGGGGGGCAGCGCCACCTCCTCCACTTACCAGCAGCTCATGGAAAACCTTTGTGACGAGGAACGCACAGCCCCAGTTGGTGACAACACAAAAGCCACTCGCCACCCCCCGGGCACGGAGCGGGAAGATCTCAGACATGAGCAGCCAAGGAATGGGGCCCCAGCCGATCGCAAACCCTGCGGAGGAGCACAAAAGCTTTGGTGCACTGTCCATAAATATGTGACCCCCAGCGTCCCTGGTGACTGCAGCTTACCAGCTATGAACAGCCCCATGCTGAGTAATGCCAGCCAAGCCGGGGCATCTGCTGGGCCCTCCGCCAAGTGCTCTGCGCTCATCAGGACTGACGAGTTCTTACCGTGTGGAACACTGATTTTAAAGTATACCCCAAACAGAGTTGTGCTGACCGCCATGATGACCCCTGCAGAGACACATGACAGCCGAAGTGCATGACAGACGGAGGAGCAAGGTCTGTACTCATCTACCATGGACTTACCTGAGAGTAGAAGTAAGACCTTCCTCCCGGCCCGGTCCATGATGAGCGCTGCCACTGCAGTGACTGCCACCTGCACCAGCCCCACCGTAACCGAGGCCAAACTGCTGTTCTGTAACATAGGAACAATGAGGCCACGGCTGGAGGACTTACCTCAGCCACCAACTGTGCCACACCTTACCTTAAAATTGGCTTCTTTAAAAATCAAATCTGCATAAAACATGATGGCGTTAATTCCGGTGGCCTGCTGGAAGAACATGAGCAGAACGCCAATAATGAAGGGCTTGTAAATGGACGCCTCCTGGAAATCTGCCATCTTCAGCCTACCCTCCTGTGAAGACAGGATCTTCAGTACAGCCGGCTCCATCACAATATGGAACATACCACCTACAGCCGCCAGCTGCCCTCGGAACCCCTCTCCCCCTGGACCTGGCCACCCTCCCAGGTGGAGACGCCCGACACCCTCAGACTCTGCCCTGGGCCCGGCCACCCTCCGCATCCCTGTCCTCGGCCACCCTCCGCATCCCTGTCCTCGGCCACCCTCCGCATCCCTGTCCTCGGCCTCGGGCCCGGCCACCCTCCGCATCCCTGGCCACCACAATATGGAACATACCACCTACAGCCGCCAGCTGCCCTCGGAACCCCTCTCGCCCTGGACATGGCCACCCTCCCAGGTGGAGACGCCCGGCACCCTCAGACTCCGCCCTGGGCCCGGCCACCCTTCGCATCCCTGTCCTCGGCCACCCTCCGCATCCCTGTCCTCCACCTCGGGCCCGGCCACCCTCCGCATCCCTGGCCACCACAATATGGAACATACCACCTACAGCCGCCAGCTGCCCTCGGAACCCCTCTCGCCCTGGACATGGCCACCCTCCCAGGTGGAGACGCCCGGCACCCTCAGACTCCGCCCTGGGCCCGGCCACCCTCCACATCCCTGTCCTCGGCCACCCTCCGCATCCCTGTCCTCCACCTCGGGCCCGGCCACCCTCGGCATCCCCGGCCACCACAATATGGAACATACTACCTACAGCCGCCACCACCCCGGGCCCGGCTGCCCTCGGAACCCCTCTCCCCCCACCTCTGCCTGGACCTGGCCGCCCCCAGCACCCCCAGGTGGAGACGCCCTCAGCACCCCTGGCCTCCACCTCGGGCCCAAAAGCAGAGAGTGTATGAAGCACCAATGCCACCCTGAGCTCACCTGCTGCTCCCTGCTGGCCTTGATCTGTTGATACTCCCTCTCATAGTCCACATGTGGTCCTCGCAGGAAGCAGAGAGCAGCCATGGCCTCCGCCGATCTCTCCTGATTGATGAGGTATAGTGGGGTCTCAGGCATGAAGCACATGACCAGCAGCATAAGGACTGGGGGGACGGAGCAGACCACCGCCAGCCAGCGCCAGCTCACAACCATTCCTGCACAGAGATACAGCCGTCAGTTCTGGGGGGGGGAGAGATTTATCAGAGGTTCTGAGAACGCTCTGCGGCCTCCCCTACACATCCTTACCTGTAATATAAGCTCCCACAATCCCAGTCACTACCATCAGCTGGACACAGGAACCCAACGCACCCCGGACTCCAGCGTGGGAAGTCTCGGAGATATACACCTAAAAAGCAGGTCATGTGATGAGGGCGTGACACCCAGAGATGCAATACAATATCATAGGGTCATGACACGGGCACAGATGGCTCCATGCTCACCGGGACCACTAAGGACGTGACTCCACTGGCCAATCCAGACAACAAGCGGCCGGCCAGCAACATCCATACGTTCTGTGCGGAAATCATCAGGGTGAAGCCAAGGACAAAGGGCAGAGCACAGATCATGAGACTTGGCTTCCGGCCGATGCGGTCCACCATCCACCCACCAAGTATCCCCCCGACAGCGGCTCCGATGGTCACTATAGACTGAAAGAGAGAAACATGAGTCAGGACATGGCCATGGGTGAGGGGGTCACACTGGGGGGCAGACTCACCCCAAACCATGATGCCATCTCCTTGTCTAATATCAGCCGCGGCTCCTCCACATCCTGCAGATCTGAAATGGCCGGAGAGCTGAACCCAAGGACAAAGCCAAAACTTAGGGGCCCCAACACCGCACCAAGTGTGGCCAAATACAGATTCTTGTTCCTGACATTTCTGCATAGAAAAAGAACAAACATGAGACACGTGTAACGGAGGGGGCGACAGACTGGAGCACAGGACCTCCCTCTAAGGTCTTCCTATCATATCCAGCAGCCCCTGCCTGTACCTGTAACCCCCCCAACCCCCTCATTCAGATACTAAAGGACATTATACAGAAGCACTGACCTTACTGATGGGGATAAAGCACTAGGGATGAGATAGAAGCCTCCTATTATCTCCAGCAGGATCATATAGGACATTATACAGCTGTAATGATGGGGATAAAGCACTAGGGGTGAGATAGAAGCCTCCTATTATCTCCTGCAGGATCATATAGGACATTATACAGCTGTAATGATGGGGATAAAGCACTAGGGGTGAGATAGAAGCCTCCTATTATCTCCAGCAGGATCATATAGGATATTATACAGCTGTAATGATGGGGATAAAGCACTAGGGATGAGATAGAAGCCTCCTATTATCTCCAGCAGGATCATATAGGACATTATACAGCTGTAATGATGGGGATAAAGCACTAGGGGTGAGATAGAAGCCTCCTATTATCTCCAGCAGGATCATATAGGACATTATACAGCTGTAATGATGGGGATAAAGCACTAGGGTGAGATAGAAGCCTCCTATTATCTCCAGCAGGATCATATAGTACGTTATAGAGCTGTAATGATGGGGATAAAGCACTAGGGGTGAGATAGAAGCCTCCTATTATCTCCTGCAGGATCATATAGGACATTATACAGCTGTAATGATGGGGATAAAGCACTAGGGGTGAGATAGAAGCCTCCTATTATCTCCAGCAGGATCATATAGGACATTATACAGCTGTAATGATGGGGATAAAGCACTAGGGTGAGATAGAAGCCTCCTATTATCTCCAGCAGGATCATATAGTACGTTATAGAGCTGTAATGATGGGGATAAAGCACTAGGGGTGAGATAGAAGCCTCCTATTATCTCCTGCAGGATCATATAGGACATTATACAGCTGTAATGATGGGGATAAAGCACTAGGGGCGAGATAGAAGCCTCCTATTATCTCCAGCAGGATCATATAGGACATTATACAGCTGTAATGATGGGGATAAAGCACTAGGGGTGAGATAGAAGCCTCCTATTATCTCCTGCAGGATCATATAGTACGTTATAGAGCTGTAATGATGGGGATAAAGCACTAGGGGTGAGATAGAAGCCTCCTATTATCTCCAGCAGGATCATATAGTACGTTATAGAGCTGTAATGATGGGGATAAAGCACTAGGGGTGAGATAGAAGCCTCCTATTATCTCCAGCAGGATCATATAGGACATTATACAGCTGTAATGATGGGGATAAAGCACTAGGGATGAGATAGAAGCCTCCTATTATCTCCAGCAGGATCATATAGTACGTTATAGAGCTGTAATGATGGGGATAAAGCACTAGGGGTGAGATAGAAGCCTCCTATTATCTCCAGCAGGATCATAGAGGATATTATACAGCTGTAATGATGGGGATAAAGCACTAGGGGTGAGATAGAAGCCTCCTATTATCTCCTGCAGGATCATATAGGACATTATACAGCTGTAATGATGGGGATAAAGCACTAGGGGCGAGATAGAAGCCTCCTATTATCTCCAGCAGAATCATATAGTACGTTATAGAGCTGTAATGATGGGGATAAAGCACTAGGGGTGAGATAGAAGCCTCCTATTATCTCCTGCAGGATCATAGAGGACATTATACAGCTGTAATGATGGGGATAAAGCACTAGGGGCGAGATAGAAGCCTCCTATTATCTCCAGCAGGATCATATAGGACATTATACAGCTGTAATGATGGGGATAAAGCACTAGGGGTGAGATAGAAGCCTCCTATTATCTCCAGCAGGATCATATAGGATATTATACAGCTGTAATGATGGGGATAAAGCACTAGGGATGAGATAGAAGCCTCCTATTATCTCCAGCAGGATCATATAGTACGTTATAGAGCTGTAATGATGGGGATAAAGCACTAGGGGTGAGATAGACGCCTCCTATTATCTCCAGCAGGATCATATAGTACGTTATAGAGCTGTAATGATGGGGATAAAGCACTAGGGGTGAGATAGAAGCCTCCTATTATCTCCTGCAGGATCATATAGTACGTTATAGAGCTGTAATGATGGGGATAAAGCACTAGGGGTGAGATAGAAGCCTCCTATTATCTCCAGCAGGATCATATAGGACATTATACAGCTGTAATGATGGGGATAAAGCACTAGGGGTGAGATAGAAGCCTCCTATTATCTCCAGCAGGATCATATAGGACATTATACAGCTGTAATGATGGGGATAAAGCACTAGGGGTGAGATAGAAGCCTCCTATTATCTCCTGCAGGATCATATAGGACATTATACAGCTGTAATGATGGGGATAAAGCACTAGGGGCGAGATAGAAGCCTCCTATTATCTCCAGCAGAATCATATAGTACGTTATAGAGCTGTAATGATGGGGATAAAGCACTAGGGGTGAGATAGAAGCCTCCTATTATCTCCTGCAGGATCATATAGGACATTATACAGCTGTAATGATGGGGATAAAGCCCTAGGGGTGAGATAGAAGCCTCCTATTATCTCCAGCAGGATCATAGAGGATATTATACAGCTGTAATGATGGGGATAAAGCACTAGGGATGAGATAGAAGCCTCCTATTATCTCCAGCAGGATCATATAGGACATTATACAGCTGTAATGATGGGGATAAAGCACTAGGGGTGAGATAGAAGCCTCCTATTATCTCCAGCAGGATCATATAGGATATTATACAGCTGTAATGATGGGGATAAAGCACTAGGGATGAGATAGAAGCCTCCTATTATCTCCAGCAGGATCATATAGTACGTTATAGAGCTGTAATGATGGGGATAAAGCACTAGGGGTGAGATAGACGCCTCCTATTATCTCCAGCAGGATCATATAGTACGTTATAGAGCTGTAATGATGGGGATAAAGCACTAGGGGTGAGATAGAAGCCTCCTATTATCTCCTGCAGGATCATATAGGACATTATACAGCTGTAATGATGGGGATAAAGCACTAGGGGTGAGATAGAAGCCTCCTATTATCTCCAGCAGGATCATAGAGGATATTATACAGCTGTAATGATGGGGATAAAGCACTAGGGATGAGATAGAAGCCTCCTATTATCTCCAGCAGGATCATATAGGATATTATACAGCTGTAATGATGGGGATAAAGCACTAGGGATGAGATAGAAGCCTCCTATTATCTCCAGCAGGATCATATAGTACGTTATAGAGCTGTAATGATGGGGATAAAGCACTAGGGGTGAGATAGACGCCTCCTATTATCTCCAGCAGGATCATATAGTACGTTATAGAGCTGTAATGATGGGGATAAAGCACTAGGGATGAGATAGAAGCCTCCTATTATCTCCAGCAGGATCATATAGGACATTATAGAGCTGTAATGATGGGGATAAAGCACTAGGGGTGAGATAGAAGCCTCCTATTATCTCCAGCAGGATCATATAGTACGTTATAGAGCTGTAATGATGGGATAAAGCACTAGGGGTGAGATAGAAGCCTCCTATTATCTCCAGCAGGATCATATAGTACGTTATAGAGCTGTAATGATGGGGATAAAGCACTAGGGGTGAGATAGAAGCCTCCTATTATCTCCAGCAGCCTCTCTCTGTGTCTCTTCTCTATCACTATTGGGGCACGGACGGGCAGTATTTGGGGGTTCACTCCGCACACATAGCTCATGACAACATTTACCCTCGGGGCAGCTAATGACCATCAGGATGATGGATACCAATAACCGTACCCACCTCTTTGGTAACAGATCCCTATGCTGTTCAAACAAAGAATACCAAAAAAGAGCATATGAGACCATAAATTGTACTACAAGTATCGAAAATAAATTCAAAATGTAAATCTTTATTAATACATATAGACAATCAAAAATTGGAAACTTAAAACATACACGTTAAAACCACAAAAACAAACAGCATGGTGGTGAGTAAGGAGTAACGCGTCATAACGATATATAAGATCAATCCAGAAGTATAGAGAGCACAGAAAATATAAACTCCATCTCACTTATAACAATATACCTGTGCCTCAGGTCAAATTAGCCCTAGACCACCACCACAGCACCCCGACGCGCCTTCCGCCGTCGCTTCCTCAAGGGGGTACCATCAGGTCCCGAATATCTGCTAACGTAATGCTCCATCTACAGGAAATCACTGGTCTCCCAAAATGAGCCTCCCCCCAAAGAGTTTCCAATCTGGGGCAGCACGGTGGCTCAATGGTTCGCACTACAGCCTCGCAGCACGGTGGCTCACACTACAGCCTCGCAGCACGGTGGCTCACACTACAGCCTCGCAGCACGGTGGCTCACACTACAGCCTCGCAGCACGGTGGCTCACACTACAGCCTCGCAGCACGGTGGCTCACACTACAGCCTCGCAGCACGGTGGCTCACACTACAGCCTCGCAGCACGGTGGCTCACACTACAGCCTCGCAGCACGGTGGCTCACACTACAGCCTCGCAGCACGGTGGCTCACACTACAGCCTCGCAGCACGGTGGCTCACACTACAGCCTCGCAGCACGGTGGCTCACACTACAGCCTCGCAGCACGGTGGCTCACACTACAGCCTCGCAGCACGGTGGCTCACACTACAGCCTCGCAGCACGGTGGCTCACACTACAGCCTCGCAGCACGGTGGCTCACACTACAGCCTCGCAGCACGGTGGCTCACACTACAGCCTCGCAGCACGGTGGCTCACACTACAGCCTCGCAGCACGGTGGCTCACACTACAGCCTCGCAGCACGGTGGCTCACACTACAGCCTCGCTGCGAGGCTGTGGGGGGGCATGCACGCTGGTGTAGCCTCGGCTGTGGTGTGGCATGCACGCTATAGAAATAACAGATTATCATTATTAATTTGTATATATTGCTGTCTTAATAACCTCCTTCTATGGACTTAACCTCTTCCCCTTTTCAGAGGTACAACTTTTAGGTCACCCTTCGCCCCTTCGCCCCTCACTCTTCTGTTTTTTTTTAATCAGATATTTCTTTATTCTTTTTAAAATTTTACACAAACAAACAAAGAGAAAATCGAAGCCCCCCCCCCCCAGCCGAGGCTACACCAGCGTGCATGCCCCCCCCCCAGCCGAGGCTACACCAGCGTGCATGCCCGCCCCCTACACCAGCGTGCATGCCCCCCCCCCCAGCCGAGGCTACACCAGCGTGCATGCCCCCCCCCCAGCCGAGGCTACACCAGCATGCATGCCCCCCCCAGCCGAGGCTACACCAGCGTGCATGCCCGCCCCCTACACCAGCGTGCATGCCCCCCCCCCAGCCGAGGCTACACCAGAGTGCATTCCCCCCCCCCCCCAGCCGAGGCTACACCTGCGTGCATGACACACCGGGCTGTGAGACAATATCCCTCCTACAGACCTCCTATTATCTCCAGCAGCCTCTGTCTGTGTCTCTTCTCCATCACTAAGAAGCATGAGCAGAATCATATAGGACATTATAGAGCAGCACAGACCTGCACTGCTGGGGATAAAGCACTGGGGGTGAGACAGAAGCCTCCTATTATCTCCAGCAGCCTCTGTCTGTGTCTCTTCTCCATCACTAAGAAGCATCAGCAGAATCATATAGGACATTATAGAGCAGCACAGACCTGCACTGCTGGGGATAAGCACTGGGGGTGAGATAGTAGCTGTTCTCTCCTGAGTCTTTCCCCTTTCACTCATTATAGAGCAGAACTGACCTGCACCGCTGGGGATAAAGCACTGGGGGTGAGATAGTAGCTGTTCTCTCCTGAGTCTTTCCCCTTTCACTTATTATAGAGCAGCACAGACCTGCACTGCTGGGGATAAAGCACTGGGGGTGAGATAGTAGCTGTTCTCTCCTGAGCCTTTCCCCTTTCACTCATTATAGAGCAGCACAGACCTGCACCGCTGGGATAAAGCACTGGGGGTGAGAGAGAAGCCTCCTATTATCTCCTTTGAGCCGGTGTCTCTCCTCCATCACTAGGCGTCTCCTTCTTCAGAAATATGATCATCCTTCATCAGGAGGAGCCGGGTTGGAGACAGAGGAGCAGATTTATCAAGTGTCTGAAAGTCAGAATATTTCAAGTTGCTCATGGAAACCAATCACAGCTCAGCTTTCATTTTACCACTGCTCATGAATATATTAAAGCTGAGCTGTGATTGGTTGCCATGAGCAACTTGAAATATTCTGACTTTCAGACACTTGATAAATCTTTCCCATTGTCTGCAGACTCCAGAGGTTAACCCTAACCTTGACCCTAACCCGTGACCCTGACCCAGAGGCTAACCCTAACCCTGACCCTAACCCTAATCCAGAGGCTAACCCTAACCCTGACCCTAACCCTAATCCAGAGGCTAACCCTAACCGTGACCCTGACCCAGAGGCTAACCCTAACCGTGACCCTGACCCAGAGGCTAACCCTAACCGTGACCCTGACCCAGAGGCTAACCCTAACCGTGACCCTGACCCTAATCCAGAGGCTAACCCTAACCGTGACCCTAACCCTAATCCAGAGGCTAACCCTAACCGTGACCCTAACCCTGACCCAGAGGCTAACCCTAACCGTGACCCTGACCCAGAGGCTAACCCTAACCGTGACCCTGACCCAGAGGCTAACCCTAACCGTGACCCTGACCCAGAGGCTAACCCTAACCGTGACCCTGACCCAGAGGCTAACCCTAACCGTGACCCTGACCCAGAGGCTAACCCTAACCGTGACCCTGACCCAGAGGCTAACCCTAACCGTGACCCTGACCCAGAGGCTAACCCTAACCGTGACCCTGACCCAGAGGCTAACCCTAACCGTGACCCTGACCCAGAGGCTAACCCTAACCCTAATCCAGAGGCTAACCCTAACCGTGACCCTGACCCAGAGGCTAACCCTAACCCTGACCCTAACCCTAATCCAGAGGCTAACCCTAACCCTGACCCTAACCCTAATCCAGAGGCTAACCCTAACCCTGACCCTAACCCTAATCCAGAGGCTAACCCTAACCCTGACCCTAACCCTAATCCAGAGGCTAACCCTAACCCTGACCCAGAGGCTAACCCTAACCGTAACCCTGACCCAGAGGCTAACCCTAACCGTAACCCTGACCCAGAGGCTAACCCTAACCGTGGCCCTGACCCAGAGGCTAACCCTAACCGTAATCCAGAGGCTAACCCTAACCGTGACCCTGACCCTAACCCTAATCCAGAGGCTAACCCTGACCCTAACCCTAATCCAGAGGCTAACCCTGACCCTAACCCAGAGGCTAACCCTAACCCAGAGGCTAACCCTAACCCAGAGGCTAACCCTAACCCAGAGGCTAACCCTAACCCAGAGGCTAACCCTAACCCAGAGGCTAACCCTAACCCAGAGGCTAACCCTAACCCAGAGGCTAACCCTAACCCAGAGGCTAACCCTAACCCAGAGGCTAACCCTAACCCAGAGGCTAACCCTAACCCAGAGGCTAACCCTAACCCAGAGGCTAACCCTAACCCAGAGGCTAACCCTAACCCAGAGGCTAACCCAAAGCCAGAGGCTAACCCAAAGCCAGAGGCTAACCCAAAGCCAGAGGCTAACCCAAAGCCAGAGGCTAGCCCAAACCCAGAGGCTAGCCCTAACCCAGAGGCTAGCCCTAACCCAGAGGCTAGCCCTAACCCAGAGGCTAGCCCTAACCCAGAGGCTAGCCCTAACCCAGAGGCTAGCCCAAACCCAGAGGCTAACCCTAACCCAGAGGCTAACCCCAACCCAGAGGCTAACCCCAACCCAGAGGCTAACCCCAACCCAGAGGCTAGCCCTAACCCAGAGGCTAGCCCTAACCCAGAGGCTAGCCCTAACCCAGAGGCTAGCCCTAACCCAGAGGCTAGCCCTAACCCAGAGGCTAACCCTAACCCAGAGGCTAACCCTAACCCAGAGGCTAACCCTAGCCCTTACCCGACCCACAACATTCTGGCTCCTGCACCACATTCCACTGTTAGTAGGGGGGCGCTCTCCGCATAGACCCTCTGTGCACTCAGTCTCATCTCCCAGAATCAGTAGGGACTAGTGACAACATACGACTGATCTCCATGGCTCCGCCCACTATTACATCATGTGACTTTGACAGCTGGGACTCACCTCAGGTATCGGAGCTGCGGCTCCTCCGAGGATCCTGACTCATGAAGAAGAGGCTGAAAATCATCAACATCCATGACCCTGAGGAGGGAAATAACAGCAAGGGAAAGTAAGTGAACCCTCCACATCACAGGACCGGGGGTCAGGGGGAGGAATAGCACAGGACCGGGGGTCAGGGGGAGGAATAGCACAGGACCGGGGTCACGGGGAGGAATAGCACAGGACCGGGGGTCAGGGGGAGGAATAGCACAGGACCGGGGTCACGGGAGGAATAGCACAGGACCGGGGGTCAGGGGGAGGAATAGCACAGGACCGGGGTCACGGGGAGGAATAGCACAGGACCGGGGGTCAGGGGAGGAATAGCACAGGACCGGGGGTCAGGGGGAGGAATAGCACAGGACCGGGGGTCAGGGGGAGGAATAGCACAGGACCGGGGGTCAGGGGGAGGAATAGCACAGGACCGGGGGTCAGGGGGAGGAATAGCACAGGACCGGGGTCACGGGGAGGAATAGCACAGGACCGGGGTCACGGGGAGGAATAGCACAGGACCGGGGTCAGGGGGAGGAATAGCACAGGACCGGGGGTCAAGGGGAGGAATAGCACAGGACCGGGGG